>NW_024543390.1:0-191035 GCF_018167655.1 Microtus oregoni
AGCACCCAGCACCCTGAGCACTGAGCACCCAGCACCCTGAGCACTGAGCACCCAGCACCCTGAGCACTGAGCAGCCAGCACCCTGAGTAGTGAGCACCCAACGTACTAGAGCACCGAGCACCCCGGAGCGCTGAGCACCCACCACCCTGAGTACTGAGCACCGATCACCCCGAGCACTGAGCACCCAGCACCCTGAGTACTGAGCTCCGAGCACCCCGAGCACTGAGCACCCAGCACCCTGAGTACTGAGCACCGATCAACCCGAGCACTGAGCACCCAGAACCCTGAGCACTGAGCACCCCAGCACCCTGAGTACTGAGCACCCAGCACCCTGAGTACTGAGCACCGAGCACCCTGAGCAACTGAGCACCCAGCACCCTGAGTAACTGAGCACCCAGCACCCCTGAGTACTGAGCACCCAGCACCCTGAGTACTGAACACCCAGCACCCTGAGCACTGAGCACCCTGAGCACTGAGCACCCAGCACACTGAGCACTGAGCACCCAGCACTCTGAGTACTGAGCACCGAGCACCCTGAGCACTGAGCACCCAGCACCCTGAGTACTGAGCACCCAGCACCCTGAGCACTGAGCACCCAGCACCCTGAGCACTGAGCACCCAGCACCCCGAGCACTGATCACCCAGCACCCTGAGTTCTGAGCACCTTAGCACCCTGAGCACTGAGGCACCTAGCACCCTGAGTACTGAGCACCCAGCACCCTGAGTACTGAGCAACCAGCACCCTGAGCACTGAGCACTGAGCACCCAGCACCCTGAGCACTGAGCACCCAGCACCCCGAGCACTGAACACCCAGCACCCCGAGCACTGAGCACCCAGCACCCCTGAGCACTGAGCACCCTGTGGACTGAACACCCCAGCACCCTGAGCACTGAGCACCCAGCACCCTGAGTACTGAGCACCGATCACCCTGAGCACTGAGCACCCAGCACCCTGAGTACTGAGCTCCCAGCACCCCGAGCACTGAGCACCCAGTACCCTGAGTACTGAGCACCCTGAGTACTGAGCACCGATCACCCTGAGCACTGAGCTCCCAGCACACCTGAGTACTGAGCACCCAGCACCCTGAGCACTGAGCACCCAGCACCCTGAGTACTGAGCACCCAGCACCCTGAGCACTGAGCACCCAGCACCCTGAGTACTGAGCACCCAGCACCCTGAGCACTGAGCACCCAGCACCCTGAGTACTGAGCACCCAGCACCCTGAGCACTGAGCACCCAGCACCCAGAGAATGAGCACCCAGCACCCCGAGTACTGAGCACCGAGCACCCTGAGCACTGAGTACCCAGCACCCTGAGCACTGAGCACCCAGCACCCTGAGTACTGAGCACCCAGCACCCTGAATACTGAGCACCCAGCACCCCTGAGCACTGAGCACCGAGCACCCAGAGTACTGAGCACCCAGCCCCCTGAGTACTGAGCACCCAGCACCCTGAGTACTGAACACCCAGCACTCTGAGCACTGAGCAGTGAGCACCCTGCGCACTGAGTACTGAGCAACCGAGCACCCCGAGCACTGAGCACCCAGCAACCCGAAGTACTGAGCACCCAGCACCCTGAGTACTAAGCACCGAGCACCCTGAGTACTGAGCACCCAGCACCCTGAACACTGAACATACAGCACCCTGAGTACTGAGCACCGAGCACCCCGAGCACTCAGCACCCAGCACCCCGAGCACTGAGCACCCAGCACCCCGAGCACTGAGCACCCAGCACCCTGAGCGCTGAGCACCCAGCACCCTGAGTACTGAGCACCCAGTACCCTGAGCACTGAGTACCCAGCACCCTGAGCACTGAGCACCCAGCACCCTGAGCAGTGAGCACCCAGCACCCTGAGCACTGAGCACCCAGCACCCTGAGTACTGAGCACCCAGTACCCTGAGCACTGAGTACCCAGCACCCTGAGCACTTGAGCACCCAGCACCCTGAGCAGTGAGCACCCAGCACCCTGAGCACTGAGCACCCAGCACCCTGAGTACTGAGCACTGAGCACCCAGAACCCGAGCACTGAGCACCCAGCACCCTGAGCACTGAGCACCCAGCACCCGAGTACTGAGCACCCAGCACCCTGAGTACTGAGCACCCAGCTACCTGAGTACTGAGCACCCAGCACCCTGAGTACTGAGCACCCAACACCCTGAGTACTGAGCACCCAGCACCCTGAGCACTGAGCACCCAGCACCCCGAGCACTGAGCACCCAGCACCCTGAGTACTGAGCACCCAGCACCCTGAGCACTGAGCACCCAGCAACCCTGAGCACTGAGCACCCAGCACCCTGAGCACTGAGCACACAGCACCCTGAGTACTGAGCACCCAGGACCCTGAGTACTGAGCACTGAGCACGCAGCAGCCCGAGCACTGAGCACCCAGCACCCGAGTACTGAGCACCCAGCACAATGAGTACTGAGCACCCAGCACCCTGAATACTGAGCACCCAGCACCCCGAGTACTGAGCACCCAGCACCCTGAGTACTGAGCACCCAGCACCCTGAGAACTGAGCACCCAGAACCCCGAGCACTGAACACCCAGCACCCTGAGTACTGAGCACCCAGCACCCTGAGCACTGAGCAAACAGCATCCTGAGCACTGAGCACCCAGCACCCTGAGCACTGAGCACGCAGCACCCTGAGTAGTGAGCACCCAACGTACTGAGCACCGAGCACCCCGAGCCACTGAGCACCCAGCACCCGGAGGTACTGAGCACCCCAGCACCATGAGTACTGAACACCCAGCACTCTGAGCACTGAGCAGTGAGCACCCTGAGCACTGAGTACTGAGCACCGAGCACCCCGAGCACTGAGCACCCAGCACCCGAAGTACTGAGCACCCAGCACCCTGAGTACTAAGCACCGAGCACCCTGAGTACTGAGCACCCAGCACCCTGAACACTGAACATACAGCACCCTGAGTACTGAGGCACCGAGCACCCCGAGCACTCAGCACCCAGCACCCCGAGCACTGAGCACCCAGCACCCCGAGCACTGAGCACCCAGCACCCTGAGCGCTGAGCACCCAGCACCCTGAGTACTGAGCACCCAGTACCCTGAGCACTGAGTACCCAGCACCCTAGCACTGAGCACCCAGCACCCTGAGCAGTGAGCACCCAGCACCCTGAGCACTGAGCACCCAGCACCCTGAGTACTGAGCACCCAGTACCCTGAGCACTGAGTACCCAGCACCCTGAGCACTGAACACCCAGCACCCTGAGCAGTGAGCACCCAGCACCCTGAGCACTGAGCACCCAGCACCCTGAGTACTGAGCACTGAGCACCAGAACCCGAGCACTGAGCACCCAGCACCCTGAGCACTGAGCACCCAGCACCCGAGTACTGAGCACCCAGCACCCTGAGTACTGAGCACCCAGCTACCTGAGTACTGAGCACCCAGCACCCTGAGTACTGAGCACCCAACACCCTGAGTACTGAGCACCCAGCACCCTGAGCACTGAGCACCCAGCACCCCGAGCACTGAGCACCCAGGCACCCTGAGTACTGAGCACCCAGCACCCTGAGCACTGAGCACCCAGCACCCTGAGCACTGAGCACCCAGCACCCTGAGCACTGAGCACACAGCACCCTGAGTACTGAGCACCCAGGACCCTGAGTACTGAGCACTGAGCACGCAGCACCCCGAGCACTGAGCACCCAGCACCCGAGTACTGAGCACCCAGCACAATGAGTACTGAGCACCCAGCACCCTGAATACTGAGCACCCAGCACCCCGAGTACTGAGCACCCAGCACCCTGAGTACTGAGCACCCAGCACCCTGAGAACTGAGCACCCAGAACCCCGAGCACTGAACACCCAGCACCCTGAGTACTGAGCACCCAGCACCCTGAGCACTGAGCAAACAGCATCCTGAGCACTGAGCACCCAGCACCCTGAGCACTGAGCACGCAGCACCCTGAGTAGTGAGCACCCAACGTACTGAGCACCGAGCACCCCGAGCACTGAGCACCCAGCACCCGGAGTACTGAGCACCCAGCACCATGAGTACTAAGCACCGAGCACCCTGAGTACTGAGCACCCAGCACCCTGAGAACTGAACACACAGCACTCTGAGTACTGAGCAACTGGCGCACTGAGCACCCAGCACCCTGAGCACTGGGCACCGAGCACCCCGAGCACTGAGCACCCAGCACCCTGAGTACTGAGCACCCAGCACCCTGAGCACTGAGCAAACAGCATCCTGAGCACTGAGCACCCAGCACCCTGAGCACTGAGCACCCAGCACCCGAGTACTGAGAACCCAGCACAATGAGTACTGAGCACCCAGCACCCTGAATACTGAGCACCCAGCACCCCGAGTACTGAGCACCCAGCACCCTGAGTACTGAGCACCCAGCACCCTGAGAACTGAGCACC
Source organism: Microtus oregoni (assembly GCF_018167655.1). NCBI lineage: Eukaryota > Metazoa > Chordata > Mammalia > Rodentia > Cricetidae > Microtus > Microtus oregoni. The sequence continues at coordinate 4,388 of NW_024543390.1, forward strand.
CAGAACCCCGAGCACTGAGCACCCAGCACCCTGAGTACTGAGCACCCAGCACCCTGAGTACTGAGCACTCAGCACCCTGAGTACTGAGCACCGAGCACCCCGAGCACTGAGCACCCAGCACCCTGAGCACTGAGCACCCTGAGGACTGAGCACCCAGCACCCTGAGTACTGAGCACTCAGCACCCTGAGTACTGAGCACCGAGCACCCCGAGCACTGAGCACCCAGCACCCTGAGCACTGAGCACCCTGAGGACTGAGCACCCAGCACCCTGAGCACTGAGCACCCAGAACCCCGAGCACTGAGCACACAGCACCCTGAGTACTGAGCACCCAGCACCCCGAGCACTGAGCACCCAGCACCCTGAGTACTGAGCACCCTGAGTACTGAGCACCGATCACCCTGAGCAATGAGCTCCCAGAACCCTGAGTACTGAGCACCCAGCACCCTGAGCACTGAGCACCCATCACCTTGAGTACTGAGCACCCAGCACCCTGAGCACTGAGCACCCATCACCCTCAGTACTGAGCACCCAGCACCCTGAGCACTGAGCACCCAGCACGCTGAGTACTGAGCACCCAGCACCCCGAGCACTGAGCACCCAGCACCCCGAGAATGAGCACCCAGCACCCCGAGTACTGAGCACCGAGCACCCTGAGCACTGAGTACCCAGCACGCTGAGCACTGAGCACCCAGCACCCTGAGTACTGAGCACCCAGCACCCTGAGTACTGAGCCCCCAGCACCCTGAGCACTGAGCACCCAGCACCCTGAGTACTGAACACGCGGCACCCTGAGCACTGAGCACTGAGCACCCTGAGCCCTGAGTACTGAGCACCGAGCACCCCGAGAACTGAGCACCCAGCACCCGGAGTACTGAGCACCCAGCACCCTGAGCACTGAGCACCCAGCAGCCTGAGTACTGAGCACAGAGCACCCAGCACCCCGAGCACTGAGCACCCAGCACCATGAGTACTAAGCACCCAGCACCCTGAGTACTGAGCACCCTGCACCCTGAGTACTGAGCACCCAGCACACTGAGTACTGAGCACCTAGCGTACTGAGCACCGAGCACCCCGAGCACTGAGCACCCAGCACCCTGAGTACTGAGCACCCAGCACCCTGAGTACTGAGCACCCAGCACCCTGAGCACTGAGTACCCAGCACCCTGAGCACTGAGCACCCAGCACCCTGAGCACTGAGCACACAGCACCCTGAGCACTGAACACACAGCACCCTGAGTACTGAGCACCTCGAGCACTGAGCACCCAGCACCCTGAGTACTGAGCACCGAGCACCCCGAGCACTGAGCACCCAGCACCCCGAGCACTGAGCACCCAGCACCCTGAGTACTGAGCACCCAGCACCCTGAGTACTGAGCACCCAGCACCCTGAGCACTGAGTACCCAGAACCCTGAGCACTGAGCACCCAGTACCCTGAGCACTGAGCACACAGCACCCTGAGCACTGAGCACCCAGCACCCTGAGTACTGAGCACTGAGCACCCAGCACCCTGAGTACTGAGAACTGAGCACCCAGCACACCGAGCACTGAGCACCCAGCACCCTGAGCACTGAGCACCCAGCTCCCGAGTACAGAGCACCCAGCACCCTGAGTACTGAGCACCCAGCAACCCGAGTACTGAGCACCCAGCACCCCGAGTACTGAGCACCCAGCACCCTGAGTACTGAGCACCCAGCACCCCGAGCACTGAGCACCCAGCACCCCGAGCACTGAGCACCCAGCACCCTGAGTACTGAGCACCCAGCACCCTGAGCACTGAGCACCCAGCACCCTGAGCACTGAGCACCCAGCACCCTGAGCACTGAGCACCCAGCACCCCGAGCACTGAGCACCCAGCACCCTGAGCGCTGAGCACCCAGCACCCTGAGTACTGAGCACCCAGTACCCTGAGCACTGAGTACCCAGCACCCTGAGCACTGAGCACCCAGCACCCTGAGCAGTGAGCACCCAGCACCCTGAGCACTGAGCACCCAGCACCCTGAGTACTGAGCACCCAGTACCCTGAGCACTGAGTACCCAGCACCCTGAGCACTGAGCACCCAGCACCCTGAGCAGTGAGCACCCAGCACCCTGAGCACTGAGCACCCAGCACCCTGAGTACTGAGCACTGAGCACCCAGAACCCGAGCACTGAGCACCCAGCACCCTGAGCACTGAGCAACCAGCACCCGAGTACTGAGCACCCAGCACCCTGAGTACTGAGCACCCAGCTACCTGAATACTGAGCACCCAGCACCCTGAGTACTGAGCACCCAACACCCTGAGTACTGAGCACTGAGCACCCAGAACCCGAGCACTGAGCACCCAGCACCCTGAGCACTGAGCACCCAGCACCCCGAGCACTGAGCACCCAGCACCCTGAGTACTGAGCACCCAGCACCCTGAGCACTGAGCACCCAGCACCCTGAGCACTGAGCACCCAGCACCCTGAGTACTGAGCACTGAGCACCCAGAACCCGAGCACTGAGCACCCAGCACCCTGAGCACTGAGCACCCAGCACCCCGAGCACTGAGCACCCAGCACCCTGAGTACTGAGCACCCAGCACCCTGAGCACTGAGCACCCAGCACCCTGAGCACTGAGCACCCAGCACCCTGAGCACTGAGCACACAGCACCCTGAGTACTGAGCACCCAGGACCCTGAGTACTGAGCACTGAGCACGCAGCACCCCGAGCACTGAGCACCCAGCACCCGAGTACTGAGCACCCAGCACAATGAGTACTGAGCACCCAGCACCCTGAATACTGAGCACCCAGCACCCCGAGTACTGAGCACCCAGCACCCTGAGTACTGAGCACCCAGCACCCTGAGAACTGAGCACCCAGAACCCCGAGCACTGAACACCCAGCACCCTGAGTACTGAGCACCCAGCACCCTGAGCACTGAGCAAACAGCATCCTGAGCAATGAGCACCCAGCACCCTGAGCACTGAGCACGCAGCACCCTGAGTAGTGAGCACCCAACGTACTGAGCACCGAGCACCCCGAGCACTGAGCACCCAGCACCCGGAGTACTGAGCACCCAGCACCATGAGTACTAAGCACCGAGCACCCTGAGTACTGAGCACCCAGCACCCTGAGAACTGAACACACAGCACTCTGAGTACTGAGCAACTGGCGCACTGAGCACCCAGCACCCTGAGCACTGGGCACCGAGCACCCCGAGCACTGAGCACCCAGCACCCTGAGTACTGAGCACCCAGCACCCTGAGCACTGAGCAAACAGCATCCTGAGCACTGAGCACCCAGCACCCTGAGCACTGAGCACCCAGCACCCGAGTACTGAGCATCCAGCACAATGAGTACTGAGCACCCAGCACCCTGAATACTGAGCACCCAGCACCCCGAGTACTGAGCACCCAGCACCCTGAGTACTGAGCACCCAGCACCCTGAGAACTGAGCACCCAGAACCCCGAGCACTGAGCACCCAGCACCCTGAGTACTGAGCACCCAGCACCCTGAGCACTGAGCAAACAGCATCCTGAGCACTGAGCATCCAGCACCCTGAGCACTGAGCACGCAGCACCCTGAGTAGTGAGCACCCAACGTACTGAGCACCGAGCACCCCGAGCACTGAGCACCCAGCACCCGGAGTACTGAGCACCCAGCACCATGAGTACTAAGCACCGAGCACCCTGAGTACTGAGCACCCAGCACCCTGAGCACTGAACACACAGCACTCTGAGTACTGAGCACCTCGCGCACTGAGCACCCAGCACCCTGAGCACTGGGCGCCGAGCAAACGGAGCACTAAGCACCCAGCACCCTGAGTACTGAGCACCCAGCACCCTGAGCACTGAGCAAACAGCATCCTGAGCACTGAGCACCCTGAGGACTGAGCACCCAGCACCCTGAGCACTGAGCACCCAGAACCCCGAGCACTGAGCACACAGCACCCTGAGTACTGAGCACCCAGCACACTGAGCACTGAGCACCCAGCACCCTGAGTACTGAGCACCCAGCACCCTGAGTACTGAGCACTCAGCACCCTGAGTACTGAGCACCCAGCACCCCGAGCACTGAGCACCCAGCACCCTGAGTACTGAGCACCCTGAGTACTGAGCACCGATCACCCTGAGCAATGAGCTCCCAGAACCCTGAGTACTGAGCACCCAGCACCCTGAGCACTGAGCACCCATCACCTTGAGTACTGAGCACCCAGCACCCTGAGCACTGAGCACCCATCACCCTGAGTACTGAGCACCCAGCACCCTGAGCACTGAGCACCCAGCACGCTGAGTACTGAGCACCCAGCACCCCGAGCACTGAGCACCCAGCACCCCGAGAATGAGCACCCAGCACCCCGAGTACTGAGCACCGAGCACCCTGAGCACTGAGTACCCAGCACGCTGAGCACTGAGCACCCAGCACCCTGAGTACTGAGCACCCAGCACCCTGAGTACTGAGCCCCCAGCACCCTGAGCACTGAGCACCCAGCACCCTGAGTACTGAACACGCGGCACCCTGAGCACTGAGCACTGAGCACCCTGAGCCCTGAGTACTGAGCACCGAGCACCCCGAGAACTGAGCACCCAGCACCCGGAGTACTGAGCACCCAGCACCCTGAGTACTGAGCACCCAGCACCCTGAGCACTGAGCACCCAGCAGCCTGAGTACTGAGCACAGAGCACCCAGCACCCCGAGCACTGAGCACCCAGCACCATGAGTACTAAGCACCCAGCACCCTGAGTACTGAGCACCCTGCACCCTGAGTACTGAGAACCCAGCACACTGAGTACTGAGCACCTAGTGTACTGAGCACCGAGCACCCCGAGCACTGAGCACCCAGCACCCTGAGTACTGAGCACCCAGCATACTGAGCACCGAGCGCCCAGCACCCTGAGTACTGAGCACCCAGCACCCTGAGCACTGAGCACCCAGCACCCTGAGCCCTGAGCCCCCAGCACCCTGAGTACTGAGCACCCAACGTACTGAGCACCGAGCACCCTGAGCACTGAGCACCCAGCACCCTGAGTACTGAGCACCCAGCACCCTGAGCATTGAGCACCCTGAGTACTGAGCACCCAGCACCTTGAGCACTGAGCACCGAGCACCCCGAGCACTGAGCACCCAGCACCCTGAGTACTGAGCACCCAGCACCCTGAGTACTGAGCACCCAGCACCCTGAGCACTGAGTACCCAGCACCCTGAGCACTGAGCACCCAGCACCCTGAGCACTGAGCACACAGCACCCTGAGCACTGAACACACAGCACCCAGAGTACTGAGCACCTCGAGCACTGAGCACATAGCACCCTGAGTACTGAGCACCGAGCACCCCGAGCACTGAGCACCCAGCACCCCGAGCACTGAGCACCCAGCACCCTGAGTACTGAGCACCCAGCACCCTGAGTACTGAGCACCCAGCACCCTGAGCACTGAGTACCCAGAACCCTGAGCACTGAGCACCCAGTACCCTGAGCACTGAGCACACAGCACCCTGAGCACTGAGCACCCAGCACCCTGAGTACTGAGCACTGAGCACCCAGCACCCTGAGCACTGAGCACTGAGCACCCAGCACACCGAGCACTGAGCACCCAGCACCCTGAGCACTGAGCACCCAGCTCCCGAGTACAGAGCACCCAGCACCCTGAGTACTGAGCACCCAGCAACCCGAGTACTGAGCACCCAGCACCCCGAGTACTGAGCACCCAGCACCCTGAGTACTGAGCACCCAGCACCCCGAGCACTGAGCACCCAGCACCCCGAGCACTGAGCACCCAGCACCCTGAGTACTGAGCACCCAGCACCCTGAGCACTGAGCACCCAGCACCCTGAGCACTGAGCACCCAGCACCCTGAGCACTGAGCACCCAGCACCCTGAGTAGTGAGCACCCAACGTACTGAGCACCGAGCACCCCGAGCACTGAGCACCCAGCACCCTGAGTACTGAGCACCGATCACCCCGAGCACTGAGCACCCAGCACCCTGAGTACTGAGCTCCGAGCACCCCGAGCACTGAGCACCCAGCACCCTGAGTACTGAGCACCGATCACCCCGAGCACTGAGCACCCAGCACCCTGAGCACTGAGCACCAAGCACCCTGAGTACTGAGCACCCAGCACCCTGAGTACTGAACACCCAGCACCCTGAGCACTGAGCACTGAGCACCCTGAGCACTGAGCACCCAGCACCCTGAGCACTGAGCACCCAGCACCTTGAGTACTGAGCACCGAGCACCCCGAGCACTGAGCACCCAGCACCCTGAGTACTGAGCACCCAGCACCCTGAGCACTGAGCACCCAGCACCCTGAGCACTGAGCACCCAGCACCCCGAGCACTGATCACCCAGCACCTTGAGTACTGAGCACCTAGCACCCTGAGCACTGAGCACCCAGCACCCTGAGTACTGAGCACCCAGCACACTGAGTACTGACCAACCAGCACCCTGAGCACTGAGCACTGAGCACCCAGCACCCTGAGCACTGAGCACCCAGCACCCCGAGCACTGAACACCCAGCACCCCGAGCACTGAGCACCCAGCAACCTGATCACTGAGCACCCTGTGGACTGAACACCCAGCACCCCGAGCACTGAGCACCCAGCACCCTGAGTACTGAGCACCGATCACCCTGAGCACTGAGCACCCAGCACCCCGAGCACTGAGCACCCAGCACCCTGATTACTGAGCTCCCAGCACCCCGAGCACTGAGCACCCAGTACCCTGAGTACTGAGCACCCTGAGTACTGAGCACCGATCACCCTGACCACTGAGCTCCCAGCACCCTGAGTACTGAGCACCCAGCACCCTGAGCACTGAGCACCCAGCACCCTGAGTACTGAGCACCCAGCACCCTGAGCACTGAGCACCCAGCAGCCTGAGTACTGAGAACCCAGCAACCTGAGCACTGAGCACCCAGCACCCTGAGTACTGAGCAACCAGCACCCTGAGCACTGAGCACCCAGCACCCCGAGAATGAGCACCCAGCACCCCGAGTACTGAGCACCGAGCACCCTGAGCACTGAGTACCCAGCACCCTGAGCAATGAGCACCCAGCACCCTGAGTACTGAGCACCCAGCACCCTGAGTACTGAGCACCCAGCACCCTGAGCACTGAGCACCGAGCACCCCGAGTACTGAGCACCCAGCCCCATGAGTACTGAGCACCCAGCACCCTGAGTACTGAACAGCCAGCACCCTGAGCACTGAGCACTGAGCACCCTGAGCACTGAGTACTGAGCACCGAGCACACCGAGCACTGAGCACCCAGCACCCGGAGTACTGAGCACCCAGCACCCTGAGTACTAAGCACCGAGCACCCTGAGTACTGAGCACCCAGCACCCTGAACACTTAACATACAGCACCCTGAGTACTGAGCACCTCGAGCACTGAGCACCCAGCACCCTGAGTACTGAGCACCGAGCACCCCGAGCACTGAGCACCCAGCACCCCGAGCACTGAGCACCCAGCACCCCGAGCACTGAGCACCCAGCACCCTGAGCACTGAGAACCGAGCACCCTGAGTACTGAGCACCCAGTACCCTGAGCACTGAGTACCCAGCACCCTGAGCACTGAGCACCCAGCACCCTGAGCAGTGAACACCCAGCACCCTGAGCACTGAGCACCCAGCACCCTGAGTACTGAGCACTTTGCACCTAGCACCCCGAGTACTGAGCACCCAGCACCCTGAGTACTGAGCACTGAGCACCCAGCACCCCGAGCACTGAGCACCCAGCACCCTGAGCACTGAGCACCCAGCACCCGAGTACTGAGCACCCAGCACCCTGAGTACTGAGCACCCAGCTACCTGAGTACTGAGCACACAGCACCCAGAGAACTGAGCACCCAACACCCTGAGTACTGAGCACCCAGCACCCTGAGCACTGAGCACCCAGCACCCCGAGCACTGAGCACCCAGCACCCTGAGTACTGAGCACCCAGCACCCTGAGCACTGAGCACCCAGCACCCTGAGCACTGAGCACCCAGCACCCTGAGCACTGAGCACACAGCACCCTGAGTACTGAGCACCCAGGACCCTGAGTACTGAGCACTGAGCACGCAGCACCCCGAGCACTGAGCACCCAGCAACCTGAGTACTGAGCACTGAGCACCCAGCACCCCGAGCACTGAGCACCCAGCACCCTGAGCACTGAGCACCCAACACAATGAGTACTGAGGACCCAGCACCCTGAATACTGAGCACCCAGCACCCTGAGTAGTGAGCACCCAACGTACTGAGCACCGAGCACCCCGAGCACTGAGCACCCAGCACCCGGAGTACTGAGCACCCAGCACCATGAGTACTAAGCACCGAGCACCCTGAGTACTGAGCACCCAGCACCCTGAGCACTGAACACACAGCACTCTGAGTAAAGAGCACCTCGCGCACTGAGCACCCAACACCCTGAGCACTGAGTACCCAGCACCCTGAGCACTGAGCACCCAGCACCCTGAGCACTGAGCACACAGCACCCTGAGCACTGAACACACAGCACCCTGAGTACTGAGCACCTCGAGCACTGAGCACCCAGCACCCTGAGTACTGAGCACCGAGCACCCCGAGCACTGAGCACCCAGCACCCCGAGCACTGAGCACCCAGCACCCCGAGCACTGAGCACCCAGCACCCTGAGTACTGAGCACCCAGCACCCTGAGTACTGAGCACCCAGCACCCTGAGCACTGAGTACCCAGCACCCTGAGCACTGAGCACCCAGCACCCTGAGCACTGAGCACACAGCACCCTGAGCACAGAGCACCCAGCACCCTGAGTACTGAGCACTGAGCACCCAGCACCCTGAGTACTGAGCACTGAGCACCCAGCACACCGAGCACTGAGCACCCAGCACCCTGAGCACTGAGCACCCAGCTCCCGAGTACAGAGCACCCAGCACCCTGAGTACTGAGCACCCAGCAACCCGAGTACTGAGCACCCAGCACCCCGAGTACTGAGCACCCAGCACCCTGAGTACTGAGCACCCAGCACCCCGAGCACTGAGCACCCAGCACCCCGAGCACTGAGCACCCAGCACCCTGAGTACTGAGCACCCAGCACCCTGAGCACTGAGCACCCAGCACCCTGAGCACTGATCACCCAGCACCCTGAGCACTGAGCACCCAGCACCCTGTGCACTGAGCACACAGCACCCTGAGTACTGAGCACCCAGGACCCTGAGTACTGAGCACTGAGCACGCAGCACCCCGAGCACTGAGCACCCAGCACCCTGAGCACTGAGCACACAGCACCCTGAGCACTGAACACACAGCACCCTGAGTACTGAGCACCTCGAGCACTGAGCACCCAGCACCCTGAGTACTGAGCACCCAGCACCCTGAGTACTGAGCACCCAGCACCCTGAGCACTGAGCACCCAGCACCCTGAGCACTGAGCACCCAGCACCCTGAGCACTGAGCACCCAGCACCCTGAGCACTGAGCACACAGCACCCTGAGTACTGAGCACCCAGGACCCTGAGTACTGAGCACTGAGCACGCAGCACCCCGAGCACTGAGCACCCAGCACCCCGAGTACTGAGCACCCAGCACCCTGAGTACTGAGCACCCAGCACCCCGAGCACTGAGCACCCAGCACCCCGAGCACTGAGCACCCAGCACCCTGAGTACTGAGCACCCAGCACCCTGAGCACTGAGCACCCAGCACCCTGAGCACTGAGCACCCAGCACCCTGAGCACTGAGCACCCAGCACCCTGTGCACTGAGCACCCAGCACCCTGAGTAGTGAGCACCCAACGTACTGAGCACCGAGCACCCCGAGCACTGAGCACCCAGCACCCTGAGTACTGAGCAACCAGCACCCCGAGCACTGAGCACCCAGCACCCTGGGTACTGAGCTCCGAGCACCCCGAGCACTGAGCACCCAGCGCCCCGAGCACTGAGCACCGAGCACCCTGAGCACTGAGCACCCAGCACCCTGAGTACTGAGCAACCAGCACCCCGAGCACTGAGCACCCAGCACCCTGATCACTGAGCACCCAGCACACTGAGCACTGATCACCCAGCACACTGAGCACTGAGCACCCAGCACCCTGAGTACTGAGCACCCAGCACCCTGAGTACTGAGCACTCAGCACCCTGAGTACTGAGCACCGAGCACCCCAAGCACTGAGCACCCAGCACCCTGAGCACTGAGCACCCTGAGGTCTGAGCACCCAGCACCCTGAGCACTGAGCACCCAGCACCCTGAGTACTGAGCACCGATCACCCTGAGAACTGAGCACCCAGATCCCCGAGCACTGAGCACCCAGCACCCTGAGTACTGAGCACCCAGCACCCCGAGCACTGAGCACCCAGCACCCTGAGTACTGAGCACCCTGAGTACTGAGCACCGATGACCCTGAGCACTGAGCTCCCAGAACCCTGAGTACTGAGCACCCAGCACCGTGAACACTGAGCACCCAGCACCCTGAGTACTGAGCACCCAGCACCCTGAGCACTGAGCACCCAGCACCCTGAGTACTGAGCACCCAGCACCCTGAGCACTGAGCACCCAGCACGCTGAGTACTGAGCACCCAGCACCCCGAGCACTGAGCACCCAGCACCCCGAGAATGAGCACCCAGCACCCCGAGTACTGAGCACCGAGCACCCTGAGCACTGAGTACCCAGCACGCTGAGCACTGAGCACCCAGCACCCTGAGTACTGAGCCCCGAGCACCCTGAGCACTGAGCAACCAGCACCCTGAGCACTGAGCACCCAGCACCCTGAGCACTGAGCACCCAGCACCCTGAGCACTGAGCACCCAGCACCCTGAGCACTGAGCACACAGCACCCTGAGCACTGAGCACCCAGCACCCTGAGCACTGAGCACACAGCACCCTGAGTACTGAGCACCCAGGACCCTGAGTACTGAGCACTGAGCACGCAGCACCCCGAGCACTGAGCACCCAGCAACCTGAGTACTGAGCACTGAGCACCCAGCACCCCGAGCACTGAGCACCCAGCACCCTGAGCACTGAGCACCCAGCACCCGAGTACTGAGCACCCAGCACAATGAGTAGTGAGGACCCAGCTCCCGAGTACAGAGCACCCAGCAACCCGAGTACTGAGCACCCAGCAACCCGAGTACTGAGCACCCAGCACCCCGAGTACTGAGCACCCAGCACCCTGAGTACTGAGCACCCAGCACCCCGAGCACTGAGCACCCAGCACCCCGAGCACTGAGCACCCAGCACCCTGAGTACTGAGCACCCAGCACCCTCAGCACTGAGCACCCAGCACCCTGAGCACTGAGCACCCAGCACCCTGAGCACTGAGCACCCAGCACCCTGTGCACTGAGCACCCAGCACCCTGAGTAGTGAGCACCCAACGTACTGAGCACCGAGCACCCCGAGCACTGAGCACCCAGCACCCTGAGTACTGAGCAACCAGCACCCCGAGCACTGAGCACCCAGCACCCTGGGTACTGAGCTCCGAGCACCCCGAGCACTGAGCACCCAGCGCCCCGAGCACTGAGCACCGAGCACCCTGAGCACTGAGCACCCAGCACCCTGAGTACTGAGCAACCAGCACCCCGAGCACTGAGCACCCAGCACCCTGATCACTGAGCACCCAGCACACTGAGCACTGATCACCCAGCACACTGAGCACTGAGCACCCAGCACCCTGAGTACTGAGCACCCAGCACCCTGAGTACTGAGCACTCAGCACCCTGAGTACTGAGCACCGAGCACCCCAAGCACTGAGCACCCAGCACCCTGAGCACTGAGCACCCTGAGGTCTGAGCACCCAGCACCCTGAGCACTGAACACCCAGCACCCTGAGTACTGAGCACCGATCACCCTGAGCACTGAGCACCCAGAACCCCGAGCACTGAGCACCCAGCACCCTGAGTACTGAGCACCCAGCACCCCGAGCACTGAGCACCCAGCACCCTGAGTACTGAGCACCCTGAGTACTGAGCACCGATCACCCTGAGCACTGAGCTCCCAGAACCCTGAGTACTGAGCACCCAGCACCGTGAACACTGAGCACCCAGCACCCTGAGTACTGATCACCCAGCACCCTGAGCACTGAGCACCCAGCACCCTGAGTACTGAGCACCCAGCACCCTGAGCACTGAGCACCCAGCACGCTGAGTACTGAGCACCCAGCACCCCGAGCACTGAGCACCCAGCACCCCGAGAATGAGCACCCAGCACCCCGAGTACTGAGCACCGAGCACCCTGAGCACTGAGTACCCAGCACGCTGAGCACTGAGCACCCAGCACCCTGAGTACTGAGCACCCAGCACCCTGAGTACTGAGCCCCGAGCACCCTGAGAACTGAGCAACCAGCACCCCGAGTACTGAGCACCCAGCACCCTGAGCACTGAGCACCCAGCACCTTGAGTACTGAGCACCCAGCACCCTGAGTACTGAACACCCAGCACCCTGAGCACTGAGCACTGAGCACCCTGAGCCCTGAGTACTGAGCACCGAGCACCCCGAGAACTGAGCACCCAGCACCCGGAGTACTGAGCACCCAGCACCCTGAGTACTGAGCACACAGCACCCCGAGAATGAGCACCCAGCACCCAGCGTACTGAGCACCGAGCACCCCGAGCACTGAGCACCCAGCACCCTGAGTACTGAGCACCCAGCACCCCGAGCACTGAGCACCCAGCACCCTGAGTACTGAGCACCCAGCGTACAGAGCACCGAGCACCGAGCACCCTGAGTACTGAGCACCCAGCACTCTGAGCACTGAGCACCCAGCACACTGAGCACTGAGCACCCAGCACCCCGAGCACTGAGCACCCAGCACCCCGAGCACTGAGCCTGAGCACCCTGAGTACTGAGCACTGAGCACCCTGAGTACTGAGCACCGAGCACCCTGAGTACTGAGCACCCAGCACCCCGAGCACTGAGCACCGAGCACCCTGAGTAGTGAGCACCCAGCACCCTGAGCACTGAGCACCCAGCACAACGAGTACTGAGCACCCAGCACCCTGATTACTGAGCACCAAGCACCCCGAGCACTGAGCACCCAGCACCCTGAGTACTAAGCACACAGCACCCTGAGTACTGAGCACCCAGCACCCTGAGCACTGAGTACCCAGCACCCTGAGCACTGAGCACCCAGCACCCTGAGCACTGAGCACACAGCTCCCTGAGCACTGAACACACAGCACCCTGAGTACTGAGCACCTCGAGCACTGAGCACCCAGCACACTGAGTACTGAGCACCGAGCACCCTGAGCACTGAGCACCCAGAACCCCGAGCACTGAACACCCAGCACCCTGAGTACTGAGCACCGATCACCCTGAGCACTGAGCACCCAGAACCCCGAGCACTGAGCACCCAGCACCCTGAGTACTGAGCACCCAGCACCCCGAGCACTGAGCACCCAGCACCCTGAGTACTGAGCACCCTGAGTACTGAGCACCGATCACCCTGAGCACTGAGCTCCCAGAACCCTGAGTACTGAGCACCCAGCACCGTGAACACTGAGCACCCAGCACCCTGAGTACTGATCACCCAGCACCCTGAGCACTGAGCACCCAGCACCCTGAGTACTGAGCACCCAGCACCCTGAGCACTGAGCACCCAGCACGCTGAGTACTGAGCACCCAGCACCCCGAGCACTGAGCACCCAGCACCCCGAGAATGAGCACCCAGCACCCCGAGTACTGAGCACCGAGCACCCTGAGCACTGAGTACCCAGCACGCTGAGCACTGAGCACCCAGCACCCTGAGTACTGAGCACCCAGCACCCTGAGTACTGAGCCCCGAGCACCCTGAGCACTGAGCAACCAGCACCCCGAGTACTGAGCACCCAGCACCCTGAGCACTGAGCACCCAGCACCTTGAGTACTGAGCACCCAGCACCCTGAGTACTGAACACCCAGCACCCTGAGCACTGAGCACTGAGCACCCTGAGCCCTGAGTACTGAGCACCGAGCACCCCGAGAACTGAGCACCCAGCACCCGGAGTACTGAGCACCCAGCACCCTGAGTACTGAGCACACAGCACCCCGAGAATGAGCACCCAGCACCCAGCGTACTGAGCACCGAGCACCCCGAGCACTGAGCACCCAGCACCCTGAGTACTGAGCACCCAGCACCCCGAGCACTGAGCACCCAGCACCCTGAGTACTGAGCACCCAGCGTACAGAGCACCGAGCACCGAGCACCCTGAGTACTGAGCACCCAGCACTCTGAGCACTGAGCACCCAGCACACTGAGCACTGAGCACCCAGCACCCCGAGCACTGAGCACCCAGCACCCCGAGCACTGAGCCTGAGCACCCTGAGTACTGAGCACTGAGCACCCTGAGTACTGAGCACCGAGCACCCTGAGTACTGAGCACCCAGCACCCCGAGCACTGAGCACCGAGCACCCTGAGTAGTGAGCACCCAGCACCCTGAGCACTGAGCACCCAGCACAACGAGTACTGAGCACCCAGCACCCTGATTACTGAGCACCAAGCACCCCGAGCACTGAGCACCCAGCACCCTGAGTACTAAGCACACAGCACCCTGAGTACTGAGCACCCAGCACCCTGAGCACTGAGTACCCAGCACCCTGAGCACTGAGCACCCAGCACCCTGAGCACTGAGCACACAGCTCCCTGAGCACTGAACACACAGCACCCTGAGTACTGAGCACCTCGAGCACTGAGCACCCAGCACACTGAGTACTGAGCACCGAGCACCCCGAGCACTGAGCACCCAGCACCCCGAGCACTGAGCACCCAGCACCCTGAGTACTGAGCACCCAGCACCCTGAGTACTGAGCACCCAGCACCCTGAGCACTGAGTAACCAGAACCCTGAGCACTTAGCACCCAGTACCCTGAGCACTGAGCACCCAGCACCCTGAGCACTGAGCACCCAGCACCCTGAGTACTGAGCACTGAGCACCCAGCACCCTGAGTACTGAGCACTGAGCACCCAGCACACCGAGCACTGAGCACCCAGCACCCTGAGCACTGAGCACCCAGCTCCCGAGTACAGAACACCCAGCACCCTGAGTACTGAGCACCCAGCAACCAGAGTACTGAGCACCCAGCACCCCGAGTACTGAGCACCCAGCACCCTGAGTACTGAGCACCCAGCACCCCGAGCACTGAGCACCCAGCACCCCGAGCACTGAGCACCCAGCACCCTGAGTACTGAGCACCCAGCACCCTGAGCACTGAGCACCCAGCACCCTGAGCACTGAGCACCCAGCACCCTGAGCACTGAGCTCCCAGCACCCTGAGTAGTGAGCACCCAACGTACTGAGCACCGAGCACCCCGAGCACTGAGCACCCAGCACCCTGAGTACTGAGCACCGATCACCCCGAGCACTGAGCACCCAGCACCCTGAGTACTGAGCTCCGAGCACCCCGAGCACTGAGCACCCAGCACCCTGAGTACTGAGCACCGATCACCCCGAGCACTGAGCACCCAGCACCCTGAGCACTGAGCACCCAGCACCCTGAGTACTGAGCACCCAGCACCCTGAGTACTGAACACCCAGCACCCTGAGCACTGAGCACTGAGCACCCTGAGCACTGAGCACCCAGCACCCTGAGCACTGAGCACCCAGCACCTTGAGTACTGAGCACCGAGCACCCCGAGCACTGAGCACCCAGCACCCTGAGTACTGAGCACCCAGCACCCTGAGCACTGAGCACCCAGCACCCTGAGCACTGAGCACCCAGCACCCCGAGCACTGATCACCCAGCACCTTGAGTACTGAGCACCTAGCACCCTGAGCACTGAGCACCCAGCACCCTGAGTTCTGAGCACCCAGCACACTGAGTACTGAGCAACCAGCACCCTGAGCACTGAGCACTGAGCACCCAGCACCCTGAGCACTGAGCACCCAGCACCCCGAGCACTGAACACCCAGCACCCCGAGCACTGAGCACCCAGCAACCTGATCACTGAGCACCCTGTGGACTGAACACCCAGCACCCCGAGCACTGAGCACCCAGCACCCTGAGTACTGAGCACCGATCACCCTGAGCACTGAGCACCCAGCACCCCGAGCACTGAGCACCCAGCACCCTGATTACTGAGCTCCCAGCACCCCGAGCACTGAGCACCCAGTACCCTGAGTACTGAGCACCCTGAGTACTGAGCACCGATCACCCTGAGCACTGAGCTCCCAGCACCCTGAGTACTGAGCACCCAGCACCCTGAGCACTGAGCACCCAGCACCCTGAGTACTGAGCACCCAGCACCCTGAGCACTGAGCACCCAGCAGCCTGAGTACTGAGAACCCAGCAACCTGAGCACTGAGCACCCAGCACCCTGAGTACTGAGCACCCAGCACCCTGAGCACTGAGCACCCAGCACCCCGAGAATGAGCACCCAGCACCCCGAGTACTGAGCACCGAGCACCCTGAGCACTGAGTACCCAGCACCCTGAGCAATGAGCACCCAGCACCCTGAGTACTGAGCACCCAGCACCCTGAGTACTGAGCACCCAGCACCCTGAGCACTGAGCACCGAGCACCCCGAGTACTGAGCACCCAGCCCCCTGAGTACTGAGCACCCAGCACCCTGAGTACTGAACAGCCAGCACCCTGAGCACTGAGCACTGAGCACCCTGAGCACTGAGTACTGAGCACCGAGCACACCGAGCACTGAGCACCCAGCACCCGGAGTACTGAGCACCCAGCACCCTGAGTACTAAGCACCGAGCACCCTGAGTACTGAGCACCCAGCACCCTGAACACTGAACATACAGCACCCTGAGTACTGAGCACCTCGAGCACTGAGCACCCAGCACCCTGAGTACTGAGCACCGAGCACCCCGAGCACTGAGCACCCAGCACCCCGAGCACTGAGCACCCAGCACCCCGAGCACTGAGCACCCAGCACCCTGAGCACTGAGCACCCAGCACCCTGAGTACTGAGCACCCAGTACCCTGAGCACTGAGTACCCAGCACCCTGAGCACTGAGCACCCAGCACCCTGAGCAGTGAACACCCAGCACCCTGAGCACTGAGCACCCAGCACCCTGAGTACTGAGCACTGAGCACCTAGCACCCCGAGTACTGAGCACCCAGCACCCTGAGTACTGAGCACTGAGCACCCAGCACCCCGAGCACTGAGCACCCAGCACCCTGAGCACTGAGCACCCAGCACCCGAGTACTGAGCACCCAGCACCCTGAGTACTGAGCACCCAGCTACCTGAGTACTGAGCACACAGCACCCAGAGAACTGAGCACCCAACACCCTGAGTACTGAGCACCCAGCACCCTGAGCACTGAGCACCCAGCACCCCGAGCACTGAGCACCCAGCACCCTGAGTACTGAGCACCCAGCACCCTGAGCACTGAGCACCCAGCACCCTGAGCACTGAGCACCCAGCACCCTGAGCACTGAGCACACAGCACCCTGAGTACTGAGCACCCAGGACCCTGAGTACTGAGCACTGAGCACGCAGCACCCCGAGCACTGAGCACCCAGCAACCTGAGTACTGAGCACTGAGCACCCAGCACCCTGAGCACTGAGCACCCAGCACAATGAGTAGTGAGGACCCAGCACCCTGAATACTGAGCACCCAGCACCCTGAGTAGTGAGCACCCAACGTACTGAGCACCGAGCACCCCGAGCACTGAGCACCCAGCACCCTGAGCACTGAGCACCCAGCACCCCGAGCACTGAGCACCCAGCACCCTGAGTACTGAGCACCCAGCACCCTGAGCACTGAGCACCCAGCACCCTGAGCACTGAGCACCCAGCACCCTGAGCACTGAGCACACAGCACCCTGAGTACTGAGCACCCAGGACCCTGAGTACTGAGCACTGAGCACGCAGCACCCCGAGCACTGAGCACCCAGCAACCTGAGTACTGAGCACTGAGCACCCAGCACCCCGAGCACTGAGCACCCAGCACCCTGAGCACTGAGCACCCAACACAATGAGTACTGAGGACCCAGCACCCTGAATACTGAGCACCCAGCACCCTGAGTAGTGAGCACCCAACGTACTGAGCACCGAGCACCCCGAGCACTGAGCACCCAGCACCCGGAGTACTGAGCACCCAGCACCATGAGTACTAAGCACCGAGCACCCTGAGTACTGAGCACCCAGCACCCTGAGCACTGAACACACAGCACTCTGAGTAAAGAGCACCTCGCGCACTGAGCACCCAACACCCTGAGCACTGAGTACCCAGCACCCTGAGCACTGAGCACCCAGCACCCTGAGCACTGAGCACACAGCACCCTGAGCACTGAACACACAGCACCCTGAGTACTGAGCACCTCGAGCACTGAGCACCCAGCACCCTGAGTACTGAGCACCGAGCACCCCGAGCACTGAGCACCCAGCACCCCGAGCACTGAGCACCCAGCACCCCGAGCACTGAGCACCCAGCACCCTGAGTACTGAGCACCCAGCACCCTGAGTACTGAGCACCCAGCACCCTGAGCACTGAGTACCCAGCACCCTGAGCACTGAGCACCCAGCACCCTGAGCACTGAGCACACAGCACCCTGAGCACTGAGCACCCAGCACCCTGAGTACTGAGCACTGAGCACCCAGCACCCTGAGTACTGAGCACTGAGCACCCAGCACACCGAGCACTGAGCACCCAGCACCCTGAGCACTGAGCACCCAGCTCCCGAGTACAGAGCACCCAGCACCCTGAGTACTGAGCACCCAGCAACCCGAGTACTGAGCACCCAGCACCCCGAGTACTGAGCACCCAGCACCCTGAGTACTGAGCACCCAGCACCCCGAGCACTGAGCACCCAGCACCCCGAGCACTGAGCACCCAGCACACTGAGTACTGAGCACCCAGCACCCTGAGCACTGAGCACCCAGCACCCTGAGCACTGAGCACCCAGCACCCTGAGCACTGAGCACCCAGCACCCTGTGCACTGAGCACACAGCACCCTGAGTACTGAGCACCCAGGACCCTGAGTACTGAGCACTGAGCACGCAGCACCCCGAGCACTGAGCACCCAGCACCCTGAGCACTGAGCACACAGCACCCTGAGCACTGAACACACAGCACCCTGAGTACTGAGCACCTCGAGCACTGAGCACCCAGCACCCTGAGTACTGAGCACCCAGCACCCTGAGTACTGAGCACCCAGCACCCTGAGCACTGAGCACCCAGCACCCTGAGCACTGAGCACCCAGCACCCTGAGCACTGAGCACCCAGCACCCTGAGCACTGAGCACACAGCACCCTGAGTACTGAGCACCCAGGACCCTGAGTACTGAGCACTGAGCACGCAGCACCCCGAGCACTGAGCACCCAGCAACCTGAGTACTGAGCACTGAGCACCCAGCACCCCGAGCACTGAGCACCCAGCACCCTGAGCACTGAGCACCCAGCACCCGAGTACTGAGCACCCAGCACAATGAGTACTGAGGACCCAGCTCCCGAGTACAGAGCACCCAGCACCCTGAGTACTGAGCACCCAGCAACCCGAGTACTGAGCACCCAGCACCCCGAGTACTGAGCACCCAGCACCCTGAGTACTGAGCACCCAGCACCCCGAGCACTGAGCACCCAGCACCCCGAGCACTGAGCACCCAGCACCCTGAGTACTGAGCACCCAGCACCCTGAGCACTGAGCACCCAGCACCCTGAGCACTGAGCACCCAGCACCCTGAGCACTGAGCACCCAGCACCCTGTGCACTGAGCACCCAGCACCCTGAGTAGTGAGCACCCAACGTACTGAGCACCGAGCACCCCGAGCACTGAGCACCCAGCACCCTGAGTACTGAGCAACCAGCACCCCGAGCACTGAGCACCCAGCACCCTGGGTACTGAGCTCCGAGCACCCCGAGCACTGAGCACCCAGCGCCCCCAGCACTGAGCACCGAGCACCCTGAGCACTGAGCACCCAGCACCCTGAGTACTGAGCAACCAGCACCCCGAGCACTGAGCACCCAGCACCCTGATCACTGAGCACCCAGCACACTGAGTTCTGATCACCCAGCACACTGAGCACTGAGCACCCAGCACCCTGAGTACTGAGCACCCAGCACCCTGAGTACTGAGCACTCAGCACCCTGAGTACTGAGCACCGAGCACCCCAAGCACTGAGCACCCAGCACCCTGAGCACTGAGCACCCTGAGGTCTGAGCACCCAGCACCCTGAGCACTGAGCACCCAGCACCCTGAGTACTGAGCACCGATCACCCTGAGAACTGAGCACCCAGATCCCCGAGCACTGAGCACCCAGCACCCTGAGTACTGAGCAACCAGCACCCCGAGCACTGAGCACCCAGCACCCTGAGTACTGAGCACCATGAGTACTGAGCACCGATCACCCTGAGCACTGAGCTCCCAGAACCCTGAGTACTGAGCACCCAGCACCGTGAACACTGAGCACCCAGCACCCTGAGTACTGAGCACCCAGCACCCTGAGCACTGAGCACCCAGCACCCTGAGTACTGAGCACCCAGCACCCTGAGCACTGAGCACCCAGCACGCTGAGTACTGAGCACCCAGCACCCCGAGCACTGAGCACCCAGCACCCCGAGAATGAGCACCCAGCACCCCGAGTACTGAGCACCGAGCACCCTGAGCACTGAGTACCCAGCACGCTGAGCACTGAGCACCCAGCACCCTGAGTACTGAGCACCCAGCACCCTGAGTACTGAGCCCCGAGCACCCTGTGCACTGAGCAACCAGCACCCTGAGCACTGAGCACCCAGCACCCTGAGCACTGAGCACCCAGCACCCTGAGCACTGAGCACCCAGCACCCTGAGCACTGAGCACACAGCACCCTGAGCACTGAGCACCCAGCACCCTGAGCACTGAGCACACAGCACCCTGAGTACTGAGCACCCAGGACCCTGAGTACTGAGCACTGAGCACGCAGCACCCCGAGCACTGAGCAACCAGCAACCTGAGTACTGAGCACTGAGCACCCAGCACCCCGAGCACTGAGCACCCAGCACCCTGAGCACTGAGCACCCAGCACCCGAGTACTGAGCACCCAGCACAATGAGTACTGAGGACCCAGCTCCCGAGTACAGAGCACCCAGCACCCTGAGTACTGAGCACCCAGCAACCCGAGTACTGAGCACCCAGCACCCCGAGTACTGAGCACCCAGCACCCTGAGTACTGAGCACCCAGCACCCCGAGCACTGAGCACCCAGCACCCCGAGCACTGAGCACCCAGCACCCTGAGTACTGAGCAACCAGCACCCCGAGCACTGAGCACCCAGCACCCTGATCACTGAGCACCCAGCACACTGAGCACTGATCACCCAGCACACTGAGCACTGAGCACCCAGCACCCTGAGTACTGAGCACCCAGCACCCTGAGTACTGAGCACTCAGCACCCTGAGTACTGAGCACCGAGCACCCCAAGCACTGAGCACCCAGCACCCTGAGCACTGAGCACCCTGAGGTCTGAGCACCCAGCACCCTGAGCACTGAACACCCAGCACCCTGAGTACTGAGCACCGATCACCCTGAGCACTGAGCACCCAGAACCCCGAGCACTGAGCACCCAGCACCCTGAGTACTGAGCACCCAGCACCCCGAGCACTGAGCACCCAGCACCCTGAGTACTGAGCACCCTGAGTACTGAGCACCGATCACCCTGAGCACTGAGCTCCCAGAACCCTGAGTACTGAGCACCCAGCACCGTGAACACTGAGCACCCAGCACCCTGAGTACTGAGCACCCAGCACCCTGAGCACTGAGCACCCAGCACCCTGAGTACTGAGCACCCAGCACCCTGAGCACTGAGCACCCAGCACGCTGATTACTGAGCACCCAGCACCCCGAGCACTGAGCACCCAGCACCCCGAGATTGAGCACCCAGCACCCCGAGTACTGAGCACCGAGCACCCTGAGCACTGAGTACCCAGCACGCTGAGCACTGAGCACCCAGCACCCTGAGTACTGAGCACCCAGCACCCTGAGTACTGAGCCCCGAGCACCCTGAGCACTGAGCAACCAGCACCCCGAGTACTGAGCACCCAGCACCCTGAGCACTGAGCACCCAGCACCTTGAGTACTGAGCACCCAGCACCCTGAGTACTGAACACCCAGCACCCTGAGCACTGAGCACTGAGCACCCTGAGCCCTGAGTACTGAGCACCGAGCACCCCGAGAACTGAGCACCCAGCACCCGGAGTACTGAGCACCCAGCACCCTGAGTACTGAGCACACAGCACCCCGAGAATGAGCACCCAGCACCCAGCGTACTGAGCACCGAGCACCCCGAGCACTGAGCACCCAGCACCCTGAGTACTGAGCACCCAGCACCCCGAGCACTGAGCACCCAGCACCCTGAGTACTGAGCACCCAGCGTACAGACCACCGAGCACCGAGCACCCTGAGTACTGAGCACCCAGCACTCTGAGCACTGAGCACCCAGCACACTGAGCACTGAGCACCCAGCACCCCGAGCACTGAGCACCCAGCACCCCGAGCACTGAGCCTGAGCACCCTGAGTACAGAGCACTGAGCACCCTGAGTACTGAGCACCGAGCACCCTGAGTACTGAGTACCCAGCACCCCGAGCACTGAGCACCGAGCACCCTGAGTAGTGAGCACCCAGCACCGTGAACACTGAGCACCCAGCACCCTGAGTACTGAGCACCCAGCACCCTGAGCACTGAGCACCCAGCACCCTGAGTACAGAGCACCCAGCACCCTGAGCACTGAGCACCCAGCACGCTGAGTACTGAGCACCCAGCACCCCGAGCACTGAGCACCCAGCACCCCGAGAATGAGCACCCAGCACCCCGAGTACTGAGCACCGAGCACCCTGAGCACTGAGTACCCAGCACGCTGAGCACTGAGCACCCAGCACCCTGAGTACTGAGCACCCAGCACCCTGAGTACTGAGCCCCGAGCACCCTGTGCACTGAGCAACCAGCACCCTGAGCACTGAGCACCCAGCACCCTGAGCACTGAGCACCCAGCACCCTGAGCACTGAGCACCCAGCACCCTGAGCACTGAGCACACAGCACCCTGAGCACTGAGCACCCAGCACCCTGAGCACTGAGCACACAGCACCCTGAGTACTGAGCACCCAGGACCCTGAGTACTGAGCACTGAGCACGCAGCACCCCGAGCACTGAGCACCCAGCAACCTGAGTACTGAGCACTGAGCACCAAGCACCCCGAGCACTGAGCACCCAGCACCCTGAGCACTGAGCACCCAGCACCCGAGTACTGAGCACCCAGCACAATGAGTACTGAGGACCCAGCTCCCGAGTACAGAGCACCCAGCACCCTGAGTACTGAGCACCCAGCAAACCGAGTACTGAGCACACAGCACCCCGAGTACTGAGCACCCAGCACCCTGAGTACTGAGCACCCAGCACCCCGAGCACTGAGCACCCAGCACCCCGAGCACTGAGCACCCAGCACCCTGAGTACTGAGCACCCAGCACCCTGAGCACTGAGCACCCAGCACCCTGAGCACTGAGCACCCAGCACCCTGAGCACTGAGCACCCAGCACCCTGTGCACTGAGCACCCAGCACCCTGAGTAGTGAGCACCCAACGTACTGAGCACCGAGCACCCCGAGCACTGAGCACCCAGCACCCTGAGTACTGAGCAACCAGCACCCCGAGCACTGAGCACCCAGCACCCTGGGTACTGAGCTCCGAGCACCCCGAGCACTGAGCACCCAGCGCCCCGAGCACTGAGCACCGAGCACCCTGAGCACTGAGCACCCAGCACCCTGAGTACTGAGCAACCAGCACCCCGAGCACTGAGCACCCAGCACCCTGATCACTGAGCACCCAGCACACTGAGCACTGATCACCCAGCACACTGAGCACTGAGCACCCAGCACCCTGAGTACTGAGCACCCAGCACCCTGAGTACTGAGCACTCAGCACCCTGAGTACTGAGCACCGAGCACCCCAAGCACTGAGCACCCAGCACCCTGAGCACTGAGCACCCTGAGGTCTGAGCACCCAGCACCCTGAGCACTGAACATCCAGCACCCTGAGTACTGAGCACCGATCACCCTGAGCACTGAGCACCCAGAACCCCGAGCACTGAGCACCCAGCACCCTGAGTACTGAGCACCCAGCACCCCGAGCACTGAGCACCCAGCACCCTGAGTACTGAGCACCCTGAGTACTGAGCACCGATCACCCTGAGCACTGAGCTCCCAGAACCCTGAGTACTGAGCACCCAGCACCGTGAACACTGAGCACCCAGCACCCTGAGTACTGAGCACCCAGCACCCTGAGCACTGAGCACCCAGCACCCTGAGTACTGAGCACCCAGCACCCTGAGCACTGAGCACCCAGCACGCTGAGTACTGAGCACCCAGCACCCCGAGCACTGAGCACCCAGCACCCCGAGAATGAGCACCCAGCACCCCGAGTACTGAGCACCGAGCACCCTGAGCACTGAGTACTGAGCACCGAGCACCCCGAGAACTGAGCACCCAGCACCCGGAGTACTGAGCACCCAGCACCCTGAGTACTGAGCACACAGCACCCCGAGAATGAGCACCCAGCACCCAGCGTACTGAGCACCGAGCACCCCGAGCACTGAGCACCCAGCACCCTGAGTACTGAGCACCCAGCACCCCGAGCACTGAGCACCCAGCACCCTGAGTACTGAGCACCCAGCGTACAGAGCACCGAGCACCGAGCACCCTGAGTACTGAGCACCCAGCACTCTGAGCACTGAGCACCCAGCACACTGAGCACTGAGCACCCAGCACCCCGAGCACTGAGCACCCAGCACCCCGAGCACTGAGCCTGAGCACCCTGAGTACTGAGCACTGAGCACCCTGAGTACTGAGCACCGAGCACCCTGAGTACTGAGCACCCAGCACCCCGAGCACTGAGCACCGAGCACCCTGAGTAGTGAGCACCCAGCACCCTGAGCACTGAGCACCCAGCACAACGAGTACTGAGCACCCAGCACCCTGATTACTGAGCACCAAGAACCCCGAGCACTGAGCACCCAGCACCCCGAGCACTGAGCACCCAGCACCCTGAGTACTAAGCACCCAGCACCCTGAGTACTGAGCAACCTGCACCCTGAGTACTGAGCACCCAGCACACTGAGTACTGAGCACCCAGCGTACTGAGCACCGAGCACCCCGAGCACTGAGCACCCAGCACCCTGAGTACTGAGCACCCAGCATACTGAGCACCGAGCACCCAGCACCCTGAGTACTGAGCACCCAGCACCCTGAGCACTGAGCACCCAGCACCCTGAGCACTGAGCCCCCAGCACCCTGAGTACTGAGCACCCAACGTACTGAGCACCGAGCACCCTGAGCACTGAGCACCCAGCACCCTGAGTACTGAGCACCCAGCACCACGAGCACTGAGCACCCAGCACCCTGATCACTGAGCACCCAGCACACTGAGCACTGATCACCCAGCACACTGAGCACTGAGCACCGAGCACCCCGAGCACTGAGCACCCAGCACCCTGAGTACTGAGCACTCAGCACCCTGAGTACTGAACACCGAGCACCCCGAGCACTGAGCACCCAGCACCCTGAGCACTGAGCACCCTGAGGACTGAGCACCCAGCACCCTGAGCACTGAGCACCCAGCACCCTGAGTACTGAGCACCGATCACCCTGAGCACTGAGCACCCAGAACCCCGAGCACTGAGCACCCAGCACCCTGAGTACTGAGCACCCAGCACCCCGAGCACTGAGCACCCAACACCCTGAGCAATGAGCACCCTGAGTACTGAGCACCCAACACCTTGAGCACTGAGCACCGAGCACCCCGAGAACTGAGCACCCAGCACCCGGAGTACTGAGCACCCAGCACCCTGCGTACTAAGCACCGAGCACCCTGAGTACTGAGCACCCAGCACCCTGAGCACTGAACATACAGCACCCTGAGTACTGAGCACCTTGAGCACTGAGCACCCAGCACCCTGAGTACTGAGCACCGAGCACCCCGAGCACTTAGCACCCAGCACCCCGAGCACTGAGCACCCAGCACCCCGAGCACTGAGCACCCAGCACCCTGAGCACTGAGCACCCAGCACCCTGAGCACTGAGCACACAGCACCCTGAGCACTGAGCACCCAGCACCCTGAGTACTGAGCACTGAGCACCCAGCACCCTGATTACTGAGCACTGAGCACCCAGCACACCGAGCACTGAGCACCCAGCACCCTGAGCACTGAGCACCCAGCTCACGAGTACAGAGCACCCAGCACCCTGAGTACTGAGCACCCAGCACCCCGAGTACTGAGCACCCAGCACCCCGAGTACTGAGCACCCAGCACCCTGAGTACTGAGCACCCAGCACCCTGAGCACTGAGCACCCAGCACCCCGAGCACTGAGCACCCAGCACCGTGAGTACTGAGCACCCAGCACCCTGAGCACTGAGCACCCAGCACCCTGAGCACTGAGCACCCAGCACCCTGAGCACTGAGCAGCCAGCACCCTGAGTAGTGAGCACCCAACGTACTGAGCACCGAGCACCCCGAGCGCTGAGCACCCAGCACCCTGAGTACTGAGCACCGATCACCCCGAGCACTGAGCACCCAGCACCCTGAGTACTGAGCTCCGAGCACCCCGAGCACTGAGCACCCAGAACCCTGAGCACTGAGCACCCAGCACGCTGAGTACTGAGCACCCAGCACCCCGAGCACTGAGCACCCAGCACCCCGAGAATGAGCACCCAGCACCCCGAGTACTGAGCACCGAGCACCCTGAGCACTGAGTACCCAGCACGCTGAGCACTGAGCACCCAGCACCCTGAGTACTGAGCACCCAGCACCCTGAGTACTGAGCCCCGAGCACCCTGAGTACTGAGCACCCAGCACCCCGAGCACTGAGCACCCAGCACCCTGAGTACTGAGCACCCTGAGTACTGAGCACCGATCACCCTGAGCACTGAGCTCCCAGAACCCTGAGTACTGAGCACCCAGCACCGTGAACACTGAGCACCCAGCACCCTGAGTACTGAGCACCCAGCACCCTGAGCACTGAGCACCCAGCACCCTGAGTACTGAGCACCCAGCACCCTGAGCACTGAGCACCCAGCACGCTGAGTACTGAGCACCCAGCACCCCGAGCACTGAGCACCCAGCACCCCGAGAATGAGCACCCAGCACCCCGAGTACTGAGCACCGAGCACCCTGAGCACTGAGTACCCAGCACGCTGAGCACTGAGCACCCAGCACCCTGAGTACTGAGCACCCAGCACCCTGAGTACTGAGCCCCGAGCACCCTGAGCACTGAGCAACCAGCACCCCGAGTACTGAGCACCCAGCACCCTGAGCACTGAGCACCCAGCACCTTGAGTACTGAGCACCCAGCACCCTGAGTACTGAACACCCAGCACCCTGAGCACTGAGCACTGAGCACCCTGAGCCCTGAGTACTGAGCACCGAGCACCCCGAGAACTGAGCACCCAGCACCCGGAGTACTGAGCACCCAGCACCCTGAGTACTGAGCACACAGCACCCCGAGAATGAGCACCCAGCACCCAGTGTACTGAGCACCGAGCACCCCGAGCACTGAGCACCCAGCACCCTGAGTACTGAGCACCCAGCACCCCGAGCACTGAGCACCCAGCACCCTGAGTACTGAGCACCCAGCGTACAGAGCACCGAGCACCGAGCACCCTGAGTACTGAGCACCCAGCACTCTGAGCACTGAGCACCCAGCACACTGAGCACTGAGCACCCAGCACCCCGAGCACTGAGCACCCAGCACCCCGAGCACTGAGCCTGAGCACGCTGAGTACTGAGCACTGAGCACCCTGAGTACTGAGCACCGAGCACCCTGAGTACTGAGCACCCAGCACCCCGAGCACTGAGCACCGAGCACCCTGAGTAGTGAGCACCCAGCACCCTGAGCACTGAGCACCCAGCACAACGAGTACTGAGCACCCAGCACCCTGATTACTGAGCACCAAGAACCCCGAGCACTGAGCACCCAGCACCCCGAGCACTGAGCACCCAGCACCCTGAGTACTAAGCACCCAGCACCCTGAGTACTGAGCACCCTGCACCCTGAGTACTGAGCACCCAGCACACTGAGTACTGAGCACCCAGCGTACTGAGCACCGAGCACCCCGAGCACTGAGCACCCAGCACCCTGAGTACTGAGCACCCAGCATACTGAGCACCGAGCACCCAGCACCCTGAGTACTGAGCACCCAGCACCCTGAGCACTGAGCACCCAGGACCCTGAGCACTGAGCCCCCAGCACCCTGAGTACTGAGCACCCAACGTACTGAGCACCGAGCACCCTGAGCACTGAGCACCCAGCACCCTGAGTACTGAGCACCCAGCACCACGAGCACTGAGCACCCAGCACCCTGATCACTGAGCACCCAGCACACTGAGCACTGATCACCCAGCACACTGAGCACTGAGCACCGAGCACCCCGAGCACTGAGCACCCAGCACCCTGAGTACTGAGCACTCAGCACCCTGAGTACTGAGCCCCGAGCACCCCGAGCACTGAGCACCCAGCACCCTGAGCACTGAGCACCCTGAGGACTGAGCACCCAGCACCCTGAGCACTGAGCACCCAGCACCCTGAGTACTGAGCACCGATCACCCTGAGCACTGAGCACCCAGAACCCCGAGCACTGAGCACCCAGCACCCTGAGTACTGAGCACCCAGCACCCCGAGCACTGAGCACCCAACACCCTGAGCAATGAGCACCCTGAGTACTGAGCACCCAACACCTTCAGCACTGAGCACCGAGCACCCCGAGAACTGAGCACCCAGCACCCGGAGTACTGAGCAGCCAGCACCCAGCGTACTAAGCACCGAGCACCCTGAGTACTGAGCACCCAGCACCCTGAGCACTGAACATACAGCACCCTGAGTACTGAGCACCTTGAGCACTGAGCACCCAGCACCCTGAGTACTGAGCACCGAGCACCCCGAGCACTTAGCACCCAGCACCCCGAGCACTGAGCACCCAGCACCCCGAGCACTGAGCACCCAGCACCCTGAGCACTGAGCACCCAGCACCCTGAGCACTGAGCACACAGCACCCTGAGCACTGAGCACCCAGCACCCTGAGTACTGAGCACTGAGCACCCAGCACCCTGATTACTGAGCACTGAGCACCCAGCACACCGAGCACTGAGCACCCAGCACCCTGAGCACTGAGCACCCAGCTCACGAGTACAGAGCACCCAGCACCCTGAGTACTGAGCACCCAGCACCCCGAGTACTGAGCACCCAGCACCCCGAGTACTGAGCACCCAGCACCCTGAGTACTGAGCACCCAGCACCCTGAGCACTGAGCACCCAGCACCCCGAGCACTGAGCACCCAGCACCCTGAGTACTGAGCACCCAGCACCCCGAGCACTGAGCACCCAGCACCCTGAGTACTGAGCACCCAGCGTACAGAGCACCGAGCACCGAGCACCCTGAGTACTGAGCACCCAGCACTCTGAGCACTGAGCACCCAGCACACTGAGCACTGAGCACCCAGCACCCCGAGCACTGAGCACCCAGCACCCCGAGCACTGAGCCTGAGCAACCTGAGTACTGAGCACTGAGCACCCTGAGTACTGAGCACCGAGCACCCTGAGTACTGAGCACCCAGCACCCCGAGCACTGAGCACCGAGCACCCTGAGTAGTGAGCACCCAGCACCCTGAGCACTGAGCACCCAGCACAACGAGTACTGAGCACCCAGCACCCTGATTACTGAGCACCAAGAACCCCGAGCACTGAGCACCCAGCACCCCGAGCACTGAGCACCCAGCACCCTGAGTACTAAGCACCCAGCACCCTGAGTACTGAGCACCCTGCACCCTGAGTACTGAGCACCCAGCACACTGAGTACTGAGCACCCAGCGTACTGAGCACCGAGCACCCCGAGCACTGAGCACCCAGCACCCTGAGTACTGAGCACCCAGCATACTGAGCACCGAGCACCCAGCACCCTGAGTACTGAGCACCCAGCACCCTGAGCACTGAGCACCCAGCACCCTGAGCACTGAGCCCCCAGCACCCTGAGTACTGAGCACCCAACGTACTGAGCACCGAGCACCCTGAGCACTGAGCACCCAGCACCCTGAGTACTGAGCACCCAGCACCACGAGCACTGAGCACCCAGCACCCTGATCACTGAGCACCCAGCACACTGAGCACTGATCACCCAGCACACTGAGCACTGAGCACCCAGCACCCTGAGTACTGAGCACCCAGCACCCTGAGTACTGAGCACTCAGCACCCTGAGTACTGAGCACCGAGCACCCCGAGCACTGAGCACCCAGCACCCTGAGCACTGAGCACCCTGAGGACTGAGCACCCAGCACCCTGAGCACTGAGCACCCAGCACCCTGAGTACTGAGCACCGATCACCCTGAGCACTGAGCACCCAGAACCCCGAGTACTGAGCACCCAGCACCCTGAGTACTGAGCACCCAGCACCCCGAGCACTGAGCACCCAACACCCTGAGCAATGAGCACCCTGAGTACTGAGCACCCAACACCTTGAGCACTGAGCACCGAGCACCCCGAGAACTGAGCACCCAGCACCCGGAGTACTGAGCACCCAGCACCCTGCGTACTAAGCACCGAGCACCCTGAGTACTGAGCACCCAGCACCCTGAGCACTGAACATACAGCACCCTGAGTACTGAGCACCTTGAGCACTGAGCACCCAGCACCCTGAGTACTGAGCACCGAGCACCCCAAGCACTTAGCACCCAGCACCCCGAGCACTGAGCACCCAGCACCCCGAGCACTGAGCACCCAGCACCCTGAGCACTGAGCACCCAGCACCCTGAGCACTGAGCACACAGCACCCTGAGCACTGAGCACACAGCACCCTGAGTACTGAGCACTGAGCACCCAGCACCCTGATTACTGAGCACTGAGCACCCAGCACACCGAGCACTGAGCACCCAGCACCCTGAGCACTGAGCACCCAGCTCCCGAGTACAGAGCACCCAGCACCCTGAGTACTGAGCACCCAGCACCCCGAGTACTGAGCACCCAGCACCCCGAGTACTGAGCACCCAGCACCCTGAGTACTGAGCACCCAGCACCCTGAGCACTGAGCACCCAGCACCCCGAGCACTGAGCACCCAGCACCCTGAGTACTGAGCACCCAGCACCCTGAGCACTGAGCACCCAGCACCCTGAGCACTGAGCACCCAGCACCCTGAGCACTGAGCAGCCAGCACCCTGAGTAGTGAGCACCCAACGTACTGAGCACCGAGCACCCCGAGCGCTGAGCACCCAGCACCCTGAGTACTGAGCACCGATCACCCCGAGCACTGAGCACCCAGCACCCTGAGTACTGAGCTCCGAGCACCCCGAGCACTGAGCAACCAGCACCCTGAGTACTGAGCACCGATCACCCCGAGCACTGAGCACCCAGAACCCTGAGCAATGAGCCCCCAGCACCCTGAGTACTGAGCACCCAGCACCCTGAGTACTGAGCACCGAGCACCCCGAGCACTGAGCACCCAGCACCGTGAGTACTGAGCACCCAGCACCCTGAGTACTGAGCACCCAGCACCCTGAGTACTGAACACCCAGCACCCTGAGCACTGAGCACTGAGCACCCTGAGCACTGAGCACCCAGCAAAATGAGCACTGAGCACCCAGCACCTTGAGTACTGAGCACCGAGCACCCCGAGCACTGAGCACCCAGCACCCTGAGTACTGAGCACCCAGCACCCTGAGCACTGAGCACCCAGTACCCTGAGCACTGAGCACCCAGCACCCCGAGCACTGATCACCCAGCACCCTGAGTTCTGAGCACCTAGCACCCTGAGCACTGAGCACCCAGCACCCTGTGTACTGAGCACCCAGCACCCTGAGTATTGAGCAACCAGCACCCTGAGCACTGAGCACCGAGCACCCAGCACCCTGAGCACTGAGCACCCAGCACCCCGAGCACTGAACACCCAGCACCCCGAGCACTGAGCACCCAGCACTCTGAGCACTGAGCACCCTGTGGACTGAACACCCAGCACCCTGAGCACTGAGCACCCAGCACCCTGAGTACTGAGCACCGATCACCCTGAGCACTGAGCACCCAGCACCCCGAGCACTGAGAACCCAGCACCCTGAGTACTGAGCTCCCAGCACCCCGAGCACTGAGCACCCAGTACCCTGAGTACTGAGCACCCTGAGTCCTGAGCACCGATCACCCTGAGCACTGAGCTCCCAGCACCCTGAGTACTGAGCACCCAGCACCCTGAGCACTGAGCACCCAGCACCCTGAGTACTGAGCACCCAGCACCCTGAGCACTGAGCACCCAGCACCCTGAGTACTGAGTACCCAGCACCCTGAGCACTGAGCACCCAGCACCCTGAGTACTGAGCACCGAGCACCCTGAGTACTGATCACCCAGCACCCTGAGCACTGAGCACCCAGCACCCTGAGTACTGAGCACCCAGCACCCTGAGCACTGAGCACCCAGCACCCTGAGCACTGAGCACCCAGCACCCTGAGCACTGAGCAGCCAGCACCCTGAGTAGTGAGCACCCAACGTACTGAGCACCGAGCACCCCGAGCGCTGAGCACCCAGCACCCTGAGTACTGAGCTCCGAGCACCCCGAGCACTGAGCACCCAGAACCCTGAGCACTGAGCACCCAGCACGCTGAGTACTGAGCACCCAGCACCCCGAGCACTGAGCACCCAGCACCCCGAGAATGAGCACCCAGCACCCCGAGTACTGAGCACCGAGCACCCTGAGCACTGAGTACCCAGCACGCTGAGCACTGAGCACCCAGCACCCTGAGTACTGAGCACCCAGCACCCTGAGTACTGAGCCCCGAGCACCCTGAGCACTGAGCAACCAGCACCCCGAGTACTGAGCACCCAGCACCCTGAGCACTGAGCACCCAGCACCTTGAGTACTGAGCACCCAGCACCCTGAGTACTGAACACCCAGCACCCTGAGCACTGAGCACTGAGCACCCTGAGCCCTGAGTACTGAGCACCGAGCACCCCGAGAACTGAGCACCCAGCACCCGGAGTACTGAGCACCCAGCACCCTGAGTACTGAGCACACAGCACCCCGAGAATGAGCACCCAGCACCCAGCGTACTGAGCACCGAGCACCCCGAGCACTGAGCACCCAGCACCCTGAGTACTGAGCACCCAGCACCCCGAGCACTGAGCACCCAGCACCCTGAGTACTGAGCACCCAGCGTACAGAGCACCGAGCACCGAGCACCCTGAGTACTGAGCACCCAGCACTCTGAGCACTGAGCACCCAGCACACTGAGCACTGAGCACCCAGCACCCCGAGCACTGAGCACCCAGCACCCCGAGCACTGAGCCTGAGCAACCTGAGTACTGAGCACTGAGCACCCTGAGTACTGAGCACCGAGCACCCTGAGTACTGAGCACCCAGCACCCCGAGCACTGAGCACCGAGCACCCTGAGTAGTGAGCACCCAGCACCCTGAGCACTGAGCACCCAGCACAACGAGTACTGAGCACCCAGAACCCTGATTACTGAGCACCAAGAACCCCGAGCACTGAGCACCCAGCACCCCGAGCACTGAGCACCCAGCACCCTGAGTACTAAGCACCCAGCACCCTGAGTACTGAGCACCCTGCACCCTGAGTACTGAGCACCCAGCACACTGAGTACTGAGCACCCAGCGTACTGAGCACCGAGCACCCCGAGCACTGAGCACCCAGCACCCTGAGTACTGAGCACCCAGCATACTGAGCACCGAGCACCCAGCACCCTGAGTACTGAGCACCCAGCACCCTGAGCACTGAGCACCCAGCACCCTGAGCACTGAGCCCCCAGCACCCTGAGTACTGAGCACCCAACGTACTGAGCACCGAGCACCCTGAGCACTGAGCACCCAGCACCCTGAGTACTGAGCACCCAGCACCACGAGCACTGAGCACCCAGCACCCTGATCACTGAGCACCCAGCACACTGAGCACTGATCACCCAGCACACTGAGCACTGAGCACCCAGCACCCTGAGTACTGAGCACCCAGCACCCTGAGTACTGAGCACTCAGCACCCTGAGTACTGAGCACCGAGCACCCCGAGCACTGAGCACCCAGCACCCTGAGCACTGAGCACCCTGAGGACTGAGCACCCAGCACCCTGAGCACTGAGCACCCAGCACCCTGAGTACTGAGCACCGATCACCCTGAGCACTGAGCACCCAGAACCCCGAGTACTGAGCACCCAGCACCCTGAGTACTGAGCACCCAGCACCCCGAGCACTGAGCACCCAACACCCTGAGCAATGAGCACCCTGAGTACTGAGCACCCAACACCTTGAGCACTGAGCACCGAGCACCCCGAGAACTGAGCACCCAGCACCCGGAGTACTGAGCACCCAGCACCCTGCGTACTAAGCACCGAGCACCCTGAGTACTGAGCACCCAGCACCCTGAGCACTGAACATACAGCACCCTGAGTACTGAGCACCTTGAGCACTGAGCACCCAGCACCCTGAGTACTGAGCACCGAGCACCCCGAGCACTTAGCACCCAGCACCCCGAGCACTGAGCACCCAGCACCCCGAGCACTGAGCACCCAGCACCCTGAGCACTGAGCACCCAGCACCCTGAGCACTGAGCACACAGCACCCTGAGCACTGAGCACCCAGCACCCTGAGTACTGAGCACTGAGCACCCAGCACCCTGATTACTGAGCACTGAGCACCCAGCACACCGAGCACTGAGCACCCAGCACCCTGAGCACTGAGCACCCAGCTCCCGAGTACAGAGCACCCAGCACCCTGAGTACTGAGCACCCAGCACCCCGAGTACTGAGCACCCAGCACCCCGAGTACTGAGCACCCAGCACCCTGAGTACTGAGCACCCAGCACCCTGAGCACTGAGCACCCAGCACCCCGAGCACTGAGCACCCAGCACCCTGAGTACTGAGCACCCAGCACCCTGAGCACTGAGCACCCAGCACCCTGAGCACTGAGCACCCAGCACCCTGAGCACTGAGCAGCCAGCACCCTGAGTAGTGAGCACCCAACGTACTGAGCACCGAGCACCCCGAGCGCTGAGCACCCAGCACCCTGAGTACTGAGCACCGATCACCCCGAGCACTGAGCACTCAGCACCCTGAGTACTGAGCTCCGAGCACCCCGAGCACTGAGCAACCAGCACCCTGAGTACTGAGCACCGATCACCCCGAGCACTGAGCACCCAGAACCCTGAGCACTGAGCCCCCAGCACCCTGAGTACTGAGCACCCAGCACCCTGAGTACTGAGCACCGAGCACCCCGAGCACTGAGCACCCAGCACCCTGAGTACTGAGCACCCAGCACCCTGAGTACTGAGCACCCAGCACCCTGAGTACTGAACACCCAGCACCCTGAGCACTGAGCAATGAGCACCCTGAGCACTGAGCACCCAGCACAATGAGCACTGAGCACCCAGCACCTTGAGTACTGAGCACCGAGCACCCCGAGCACTGAGCACCCAGCACCCTGAGTACTGAGCACCCAGCACCCTGAGCACTGAGCACCCAGTACCCTGAGCACTGAGCACCCAGCACCCCGAGCACTGATCACCCAGCACCCTGAGTTCTGAGCACCTAGCACCCTGAGCACTGAGCACCCAGCATCCTGTGTACTGAGCACCCAGCACCCTGAGTATTGAGCAACCAGCACCCTGAGCACTGAGCACCGAGCACCCAGCACCCTGAGCACTGAGCACCCAGCACCCCGAGCACTGAACACCCAGCACCCCGAGCACTGAGCACCCAGCACTCTGAGCACTGAGCACCCTGTGGACTGAACACCCAGCACCCTGAGCACTGAGCACCCAGCACCCTGAGTACTGAGCACCGATCACCCTGAGCACTGAGCACCCAGCACCCCGAGCACTGAGAACCCAGCACCCTGAGTACTGAGCTCCCAGCACCCCGAGCACTGAGCACCCAGTACCCTGAGTACTGAGCACCCTGAGTCCTGAGCACCGATCACCCTGAGCACTGAGCTCCCAGCACCCTGAGTACTGAGCACCCAGCACCCTGAGCACTGAGCACCCAGCACCCTGAGTACTGAGCACCCAGCACCCTGAGCACTGAGCACCCAGCACCCTGAGTACTGAGTACCCAGCACCCTGAGCACTGAGCACCCAGCACCCTGAGTACTGAGCACCGAGCACCCTGAGTACTGAGCACCCAGCAACCTTAGTACTGAGCACCCAGCACCCTGAGCACTGAGCACCCAGCACCCTGAGTACTGAGCAGCCAGCACCACCCTCAGCACTTAGCACCCAGCACCCCGAGCACTGAGCACCCAGCACCTTGAGCACTGAGCACCCAGCACCCCGAGTACTGAGTACCCAGCACCCCGAGTACAGAGCACCAAGCACCCCGAGCACTGAGCACCCAGCACCCTGAGTACTGAGCACCCAGCACCCTGAGTACTGAGCACTGAGCACCCCGAGTACTGAGCACCCATCACACCGAGCACTGAGCACCCAGCAACCTGAGTACTGAGAACAGATCACCCTGAGTACTGAGCACCCAGCACCCTGAGTACTGAGCCCCCAGCACCCTGAGTACTGAGCACCCAGCACCCTGAGCACTGAGCACCCAGCACCCCGAGAATGAGCACCCAGCACCCTGAATACTGAGAACCGTGCACCCTGAGTACTGAGCACCCAGCACCCTGAGTACTGAGCCCCCAGCACCCTGAGTACTGAGCACCAAGCACCCCGAGCACTGAGCACCCAGCACCCCGAAAATGAGCACCCAGCACCCTGAGTACTGAGCACCCAGCACCCTGAGTACTGAGCACTAAGCACCCAGAGCACTGAGCACCCAGCACCCTGAGCACGGAGCACCCAGGACCCCGAGCACTGAGTACTGAGCACCCAGCACCCTGAGTACTGAGCACAGAGCTCCCCGAGCACTGAGCAACCTGAGTACTGAGCACCCAGCACCCCGATCACTGAGCTCCCAGCACCCTGAGTACTGAGCACCCAGCACCCTGAGTACTGAGCACCCAGCACCCTGAGCACTGAGCACCCAGCACCCTGAGCAATGAGCACCCAGCACCCCGAGCACGGAGCACCCAGCACCCTGTGTACTGAGCACCCAACACCCAGAGTACTGAGCACCCAGCACACTGAGTACTGAGCACCCAGCACCCTGAGTACTGAGCACCCAGCACCCTGAGTACTAAGCCCCCAGCACCCTGAGTACTGAGCACCCAGCACCCCGAGCACTGAGCACCCAGCACGCAGAGAATGAGCACCCAGCACCCTGAGTACTGAGCACCCAGCACCCTGAGTACTGAGCACTAAGCACCCAGAGCACTGAGCACCCAGCACCCCGAGCACGGAGCACCCAGGACCCTGAGCACTGAGTACTGAGCACAAAGCACCCTGAGTACTGAGCACAGAGCTCCCCGAGCACTGAGCACCCTGAGTACTGAGCACCCAGCACCCCGATCACTGAGCACCCAGCACCCTGAGTACTGAGCACCCAGCACCCTGAGTACTGAGCACCCAGCACCCTGAGCACTGAGCACCCAGCACCCTGAGCAATGAGCACCCAGCACCCCGAGCACGGAGCACCCAGC
This sequence comes from Microtus oregoni, assembly GCF_018167655.1. Lineage (NCBI taxonomy): Eukaryota > Metazoa > Chordata > Mammalia > Rodentia > Cricetidae > Microtus > Microtus oregoni. The sequence continues at coordinate 41,766 of NW_024543390.1, forward strand.
ACCCTGTGTACTGAGCACCCAACACCCAGAGTACTGAGCACCCAGCACCCTGAGCACTGAGCACCCAGCACCCTGAGTACTGAGCACCCAGCACCCTGAGTACTGAACAACCAGCACCCTGAGCACTGAGCACTGAGCACCCAGCACCCTGAGTACTGAGCACTAAGCACCCAGAGCACTGAGCACCCAGCGCCCCGAGCACTGAGCACCCAGCACCCCGAGCACTGAGCACTGAGCACCCTGAGCACTGAGCACCCAGCACCCCGAGTACTGAGCACTGAGCACCCTGAGTACTGAGCACCCAGCACTCCGAGTACTGAGCACTGAGCACCCTGAATACTGAGCACCCAGCACCCTGAGCACTGAGCACCCAGCACCCTGAGCACTGAGCACACAGCACCGCGAGTACTGAGCACGCAGAACTCCGAGCACTGAGCACCCAGCTCCCCGAGCACTGAGCACTAAGCACCCAGAGCACTGAGCACCCAGCACCCCGAGCACGGAGCACCCAGGCCCCCGAGCACTGAGTACTGAGCACCCAGCACCCTGAGTACTGAGCACAGAGCTCCCCGAGCACTGAGCACCCTGAGTACTGAGCACCCAGCACCCCGATCACTGAGCACCCAGCACCCTGAGGACTGAGCACCCAGCACCCTGAGTACTGAGCACCCAGCACCCTGAGCACTGAGCACCCAGCACCCTGAGCAATGAGCACCCAGCACCCCCGAGCACGGAGCACCCAGCACCCTGTGTACTGAGCACCCCAACACCCAGAGTACTGAGCACCCAGCAACCTGAGCACTGAGCACCCAGCACCCTGAGTACTGAGCACCCAGCACCCTGAGTACTGAACAACCAGCACCCTGAGCACTGAGCACTGAGCACCCAGCACCCTGAGTACTGAGCACTAAGCACCCAGAGCACTGAGCACCCAGCGCCCCGAGCACTGAGCACCCAGCACCCCGAGCACTGAGCACTGAGCACCCTGAGCACTGAGCACCCAGCACCCCGAGTACTGAGTACTGACCACCCTGAGTACTGAGCACCAAGCACTCCGAGTACTGAGCACTGAGCACCCTGAGTACTGAGCACCCAGCACCCTGAGCACTGAGCACCCAGCACCCTGAGCACTGAGCACACAGCACCCCGAGTACTGAGCACGCAGAACTCCGAGCACTGAGCACCCAGCTCCCCGAGCACTGAGCACTAAGCACCCAGAAACTGAGCACCCAGCACCCCGAGCACGGAGCACCCAGGACCCCGAGCACTGAGTACTGAGCACCCAGCACCCTGAGTACTGAGCACAGAGCTCCCCGAGCACTGAGCACCCTGAGTACTGAGCACCCAGCACCCCGATCACTGAGCACCCAGCACCCTGAGTACTGAGCACCCAGCACATTGAGTACTGAGCACTAAGCACCCAGAGCACTGAGCACCCAGCACCCCGAGCACGGAGCACCCAGGACCCCGAGCACTGAGTACTGAGCACCCAGCACCCTGAGTACTGAGCACAGAGCTCCCCGAGCACTGAGCACCCTGAGTACTGAGCACCCAGCACCCCGATCACTGAGCACCCAGCACCCTGAGTACTGAGCACACAGCACCCTGAGTACTGAGCTCCCAGCACCCTGAGCACTGAGCACCCAGCACCCTGAGCAATGAGCACCCAGCACCCCGAGCACGGAGCACCCAGCACCCTGTGTACTGAGCACCCAACACCCAGAGTACTGAGCACCCAGCACACTGAGTACTGAGCACCCAGCACCCTGAGTACTGAGCACCCAGCACCCTGAATACTGAGCCCCCAGTACCCTGAGTACTGAGCACCCACCACCCCGAGCACTGAGCACCAGCACCCCGAGAATGAGCACCCAGCACCCTGAGTACTGAGCACCCAGCACCCTGAGTACTGAGCACTAAGCACCCAGAGCACTGAGCACCCAGCACCCCGAGCACGGAGCACCCAGGACCCTGAGCACTGAGTACTGAGCACCCAGCACCCTGAGTACTGAGCACAGAGCTCCCCGAGCACTGAGCACCCTGAGTACTGAGCACCCAGCACCCCGATCACTGAGCACCCAGCACCCTGAGTACTGAGCAGCCAGCACCCTGAGTACTGAGCACCCAGCACCCTGAGCACTGAGCACCCAGCACCCTGAGCAATGAGCACCCAGCACCCCGAGCACGGAGCACCCAGCACCCTGTGTACTGAGCACCCAACACCCAGAGTACTGAGCACCCAGCACCCTGAGCACTGAGCACCCAGCACCCTGAGTACTGAGCACCCAGCACCCTGAGTACTGAACAACCAGCACCCTGAGCACTGAGCACTGAGCACCCAGCACCCTGAGTACTGAGCACTAAGCACCCAGAGCACTGAGCACCCAGCGCCCCGAGCACTGAGCACCCAGCACCCCGAGCACTGAGCACTGAGCACCCTTAGCACTGAGCACCAAGCACTCCGAGTACTGAGCACTGAGCACCCTGAGTACTGAGCACCCAGCACCCTGAGCACTGAGCACCCAGCACCCTGAGCACTGAGCACCCAGCACCCCGAGTACTGAGCACGCAGAACTCCGAGCACTGAGCACCCAGCTCCCCGAGCACTGAGCACTGAGCACCCAGAGCACTGAGCACCCAGCACCCCGAGCACGGAGCACCCAGGACCCCGAGCACTGAGTACTGAGCACCCAGCACCCTGAGTACTGAGCACAGAGCTCCCCGAGCACTGAGCACCCTGAGTACTGAGCACCCAGCACCCCGATCACTGAGCACCCAGCACCCTGAGTACTGAGCACCCAGCACCCTTAGTACTGAGCACACAGCACCCTGAGCACTGAGCACCCAGCACCCTGAGCAATGAGCACCCAGCACCCCGAGCACGGAGCACCCAGCACCCTGTGTACTGAGCACCCAACACCCAGAGTACTGAGCACCCAGCACCCTGAGTACTGAGCACCCAGCACCCTGAGTACTGAGCACCCAGCACCCTGAGTACTGAGCACCCAGCACCCTGAGCACTGAGCACCCAGCACCCTGAGTACTGAGCACCCAGCACCCTGAGTACTGAGCACTCAGCACCCTGAGTACTGAGCACCGAGCACCCCGAGCACTGAGCACCCAGCACCCCGTGTACTGAGCACCCAGCACCCCGAGCACTGAGCACCCAGCGCCCCGAGCACTGAGCACCCAGCACCCAGAGCACTGAGCACCCAGCACCGCGAGCACTGAGCACCCAGCGCCCCGAGCACTGAGAACCCAGCACCACGAGCACTGAGCACTGAGCACCCTGAGCACTGAGCACCCAGCACCCCGAGTACTGAGCACTGAGCACCCTGAGTACTGAGCACCAAGCACTCCGAGTACTGAGCACTGAGCACCCTGAGTACTGAGCACCCAGCACCCTGAGCACTGAGCACCCAGCACCCTGAGCACTGAGCACCCAGCACCCCGAGTACTGAGCACGCAGAACTCCGAGCACTGAGCACCCAGCTCCCCGAGCACTGAGCACTGAGCACCCTGAGCACTGAGCACCCAGCACCCCGAGTGCTGAGCACTGAGCACCCTGAGCACTGAGCACCCAGCACCCCGAGTGCTGAGCACTGAGCACCCTGAGAACTGAGCACCCAGCACCCTGAGCACTGAGCACTGAGAATCCTGAGTACTGAGCACCTAGCACCCTGAGTACTGAGCACCCAGCACCCTGAGCACTGAGCACGGAGCACCCCGAGGACTGAGCACCCAGCACCCTGAGCACTGAGCACCCAGCACCTTGAGTACTGAGCACCGAGCACCCCGAGCACTGAGCACCCAGCACCCTGAATACTAAGCACCCAGCTCCCTGAGCACTGAGCACCCTGCACCCCGAGCACTGAGCACCCAGCACCCCGAGAACTGAGCACCGAGCACCCTGAGTACTGAGCACCCAACACCCAGAGTACTGAGCACCCAGCACCCTGAGCACTGAGCACCCAGCACCCTGAGTACTGAGCACCCAGCACCCTGAGTACTGAGCACCCAGCACCCTGAGCACTGAGCACCCAGCACCCTGAGTACTGAGCACCCAGCACCCTGAGTACTGAGCACTCAGCACCCTGAGTACTGAGCACCGAGCACCCCGAGCACTGAGCACCCAGCACCCTGAGCACTGAGCACCCTGAGGACTGAGCACCCAGCACCCTGAGCACTGAGCACCCAGCACCCTGAGTACTGAGCACCGATCACCCTGAGCACTGAGCACCCAGGACCCCGAGCACTGAGCACCCAGCACCCTGAGTACAGAGCATCCAGCACCCCGAGTACTGAGCACCCAGCACCCCGAGCACTGAGCACCCAGCACCCTGAGTACTGAGCATCCTGAGTACTGAGCACCGATCACCCTGAGCACTGAGCACCCAGCACCCTGAGTACTGAGTACCCAGCACCCTGAGCACTGAGCACTCAGCACCCTGAGTACTGAGCACCGAGCACCCTGAGTACTGAGCACCCAGCACCCTTAGTACTGAGCACCCAGCACCCTGAGCACTGAGCACCCAGCACCCCGAGCACTGAGCACCCAGCACCCTGAGCACTGAGCACCCTGAGGACTGAGCACCCAGCACCCTGAGCACTGAGCACCCAGCACCCTGAGTACTGAGCAACGATCACCCTGAGCACTGAGCACCCAGGACCCCGAGCACTGAGCACCCAGCACCCTGAGTACAGAGCATCCAGCACCCCGAGTACTGAGCACCCAGCACCCCGAGCACTGAACACCCAGCACCCTGAGTACTGAGCACCCAGCACCCTGAGTACTGAGTACCCAGCACCCTGAGCAATGAGCACTCAGCACCCTGAGTACGGAGCACCGAGCACCCTGAGTACTGAGCACCCAGCACCCTTAGTACTGAGCACCCAGCACCCTGAGCACTGAGCACCCAGCACCCTGAGTACTGAGCACCCAGCACCACCCTCAGCACTGAGCACCCAGCACCCCGAGCACTGAGCACCCAGCACCCAGAGCACTGAGCACCCAGCACCCCGAGTACTGCGCACCCAGCACCCCGAGTACTGAGCACCGAGCACCCCGAGCACTGAACACCCAGCACCCTGAGTACTGAGCTCCCAGCAACCTGAGTACTGAGCACTGAGCACCCCGAGTACTGAGCACCCAGCACCCCGAGCACTGAGCACCCAGCAACCTGAGTACTGAGAACAGATCACCCTGAGTACTGAGCACCCAGCACCCTGAGTACTGAGCCCCCAGCACCCTGAGTACTGAGCACCCAGCACCCCGAGCACTGAGCACTCAGCACCCTGAGAATGAGCACCCAACACCCTGAGTACTGAGAACCGAGCACCCTGAGTACTGAGCACACAGCACCCTGAGTACTGAGCCCCCAGCACCCTGAGTACTGAGCACCCAGCACCCCGAGCACTGAGCACCCAGCACCCCGAGAATGAGCACCCAGCACCCTGAGTACTGAGCACCCAGCACCCTTAGTACTGAGCACCCAGCACCCTGAGCACTGAGCACCCAGCACCCTGAGTACTGAGCACCCAGCACCACCCTCAGCACTGAGCACCCAGCACCCCGAGCACTGAGCACCCAGCACCCAGAGCACTGAGCACCCAGCACCCCGAGTACTGCGCACCCAGCACCCCGAGTACTGAGCACCGCGCACCCCGAGCACTGAACACCCAGCACCCTGAGTACTGAGCTCCCAGCAACCTGAGTACTGAGCACTGAGCACCCCGAGTACTGAGCACCCAGCACCCCGAGCACTGAGCACCCAGCAACCTGAGTACTGAGAACAGATCACCCTGAGTACTGAGCACCCAGCACCCTGAGTACTGAGCCCCCAGCACCCTGAGTACTGAGCACCCAGCACCCTGAGTACTGAGCACCCAGCACCCCGAGCACTGAGCACCCAGCACCCCGAGAATGAGCACCCAGCACCCTGAGTACTGAGCACCCAGCACCCTTAGTACTGAGCACCCAGCACCCTGAGCACTGAGCACCCAGCACCCTGAGTACTGAGCACCCAGCACCACCCTCAGCACTGAGCACCCAGCACCCCGAGCACTGAGCACCCAGCACCCAGAGCACTGAGCACCCAGCACCCCGAGTACTGCGCACCCAGCACCCCGAGTACTGAGCACCGCGCACCCCGAGCACTGAACACCCAGCACCCTGAGTACTGAGCTCCCAGCAACCTGAGTACTGAGCACTGAGCACCCCGAGTACTGAGCACCCAGCACCCCGAGCACTGAGCACCCAGCAACCTGAGTACTGAGAACAGATCACCCTGAGTACTGAGCACCCAGCACCCTGAGTACTGAGCCCCCAGCACCCTGAGTACTGAGCACCCAGCACCCCGAGCACTGAGCACTCAGCACCCTGAGAATGAGCACCCAACACCCTGAGTACTGAGAACCGAGCACCCTGAGTACTGAGCACACAGCACCCTGAGTACTGAGCCCCCAGCACCCTGAGTACTGAGCACCCAGCACCCCGAGCACTGAGCACCCAGCACCCCGAGAATGAGCACCCAGCACCCTGAGTACTGAGCACCCAGCACCCTGAGTACTGAGCACTAAGCACCCAGAGCACTGAGCACCCAGCATCCCGAGCACGGAGCACCCAGGACCCCGAGCACTGAGTACTGAGCACTGAGCACCCTGAGCACTGAGCACCCAGCACCCCGAGTACTGAGCACTGAGCACCCTGAGTACTGAGCACCAAGCACTCCGAGTACTGAGCACTGAGCACCCTGAGTACTGAGCACCCAGCACCCTGAGCACTGAGCACCCAGCACCCTGAGCACTGAGCACACAGCACCCCGAGTACTGAGCACGCAGAACTCCGAGCACTGAGCACCCAGCTCCCCGAGCACTGAGCACTAAGCACCCAGAGCACTGAGCACCCAGCACCCCGAGCACGGAGCACCCAGGACCCCGAGCACTGAGTACTGAGCACCCAGCACCCTGAGTACTGAGCACAGAGCTCCCCGAGCACTGAGCACCCTGAGTACTGAGCACCCAGCACCCCGATCACTGAGCACCCAGCACCCTGAGTACTGAGCGCCCAGCACATTGAGTACTGAGCACTAAGCACCCAGAGCACTGAGCACCCAGCACCCCGAGCACGGAGCACCCAGGACCCCGAGCACTGAGTACTGAGCACCCAGCACCCTGAGTACTGAGCACAGAGCTCCCCGAGCACTGAGCACCCTGAGTACTGAGCACCCAGCACCCCGATCACTGAGCACCCAGGACCCCGAGCACTGAGTACTGAGCACCCAGCACCCTGAGTACTGAGCACAGAGCTCCCCGAGCACTGAGCACCCTGAGTACTGAGCACCCAGCACCCCGATCACTGAGCACCCAGCACCCTGAGTACTGAGCACCCAGCACCCTTAGTACTGAGCACACAGCACCCTGAGCACTGAGCACCCAGCACCCTGAGCAATGAGCACCCAGCACCCCGAGCACGGAGCACCCAGCACCCTGTGTACTGAGCACCCAACACCCAGAGTACTGAGCACCCAGCACCCTGAGTACTGAGCCCCCAGCACCCTGAGTACTGAACACCCAGGACCCTGAGCACTGAGCACTGAGCACCCTGAGCACTGAGTACTGAGCACTGAGCACCCTGAGCACTGAGCACCCAGCACCCCGAGTACTGAGCACCCAGCACCCCGAGCACTGAGCACCCAGCGCCCCGAGCACTGAGCACCCAGCACCCAGAGCACTGAGCACCCGGCACCGCGAGCACTGAGCACCCAGCGCCCCGAGCACTGAGCACCCAGCACCACGAGCACTGAGCACTGAGCACCCTGAGCACTGAGCACCCAGCACCCCGAGTACTGAGCACTGAGCACCCTGAGTACTGAGCACCAAGCACTCCGAGTACTGAGCACTGAGCACCCTGAGTACTGAGCACCCAGCACCCTGAGCACTGAGCACCCAGCACCCCGAGTACTGAGCACGCAGAACTCCGAGCACTGAGCACCCAGCTCCCCGAGCACTGAGCACTGAGCACCCTGAGCACTGAGCACCCAGCACCCCGAGTACTGAGCACGCAGAACTCCGAGCACTGAGCACCCAGCTCCCCGAGCACTGAGCACTGAGCACCCTGAGCACTGAGCACCCAGCACCCCGAGTGCTGTGCACTGAGCACCCTGAGAACTGAGCACCCAGCACCCTGAGCACTGAGCACTGAGAATCCTGAGTACTGAGCACCTAGCACCCTGAGTACTGAGCACCCAGCACCCTGAGCACTGAGCACGGAGCACCCCGAGGACTGAGCACCCAGCACCCTGAGCACTGAGCACCCAGCACCTTGAGTACTGAGCACCGAGCACCCCGAGCACTGAGCACCCAGCACCCTGAATACTAAGCACCCAGCTCCCTGAGCACTGAGCACCCTGCACCCCGAGCACTGAGCACCCAGCACCCCGAGAACTGAGCACCGAGCACCCTGAGTACTGAGCACCCAACACCCAGAGTACTGAGCACCCAGCACCCTGAGCACTGAGCACCCAGCACCCTGAGTACTGAGCACCCAGCACCCTGAGTACTGAGCACCCAGCACCCTGAGCACTGAGCACTGAGCACCCAACACCCTGAGCACTGATCACTGAGCACCAAGCACCCCGAGCACTGAGCACCCAGCACCCCGAGCACTGAGCACCTAGCACCCTGAGCACTGAGCACCCAGCACCCTGAGCACTGAGCACCCAGCCCCCTGAGTACTGAGCACCCAGCACCCTGAGTACTGAGCACCCAGCACCCTGAGTACTGAGCACTCAGCACCCTGAGTACTGAGCACCGAGCACCCCGAGCACTGAGCACCCAGCACCCTGAGCACTGAGCACCCTGAGGACTGAGCACCCAGCACCCTGAGCACTGAGCACCCAGCACCCTGAGTACTGAGCACCGATCACCCTGAGCACTGAGCACCCAGGACCCCGAGCACTGAGCACCCAGCACCCTGAGTACAGAGCATCCAGCACCCCGAGTACTGAGCACCCAGCACCCCGAGCACTGAGCACCCAGCACCCTGAGTACTGAGCATCCTGAGTACTGAGCACCGATCACCCTGAGCACTGAGCACCCAGCACCCTGAGTACTGAGTACCCAGCACCCTGAGCACTGAGCACTCAGCACCCTGAGTACTGAGCACCGAGCACCCTGAGTACTGAGCACCCAGCACCCTTAGTACTGAGCACCCAGCACCCTGAGCACTGAGCACCCAGCACCCCGAGCACTGAGCACCCAGCACCCTGAGCACTGAGCACCCTGAGGACTGAGCACCCAGCACCCTGAGCACTGAGCACCCAGCACCCTGAGTACTGAGCACCGATCACCCTGAGCACTGAGCACCCTGGACCCCGAGCACTGAGCACCCAGCACCCTGAGTACAGAGCATCCAGCACCCCGAGTACTGAGCACCCAGCACCCCGAGCACTGAACACCCAGCACCCTGAGTACTGAGCACCCAGCACCCTGAGTACTGAGTACCCAGCACCCTGAGCACTGAGCACTCAGCACCCTGAGTACTGAGCACCGAGCACCCTGAGTACTGAGCACCCAGCACCCTTAGTACTGAGCACCCAGCACCCTGAGCACTGAGCACCCAGCACCCTGAGTACTGAGCACCCAGCACCACCCTCAGCACTGAGCACCCAGCACCCCGAGCACTGAGCACCCAGCACCCAGAGCACTGAGCACCCAGCACCCCGAGTACTGCGCACCCAGCACCCCGAGTACTGAGCACCGAGCACCCCGAGCACTGAACACCCAGCACCCTGAGTACTGAGCTCCCAGCAACCTGAGTACTGAGCACTGAGCACCCCGAGTACTGAGCACCCAGCACCCCGAGCACTGAGCACCCAGCAACCTGAGTACTGAGAACAGATCACCCTGAGTACTGAGCACCCAGCACCCTGAGTACTGAGCCCCCAGCACCCTGAGTACTGAGCACCCAGCACCCCGAGCACTGAGCACTCAGCACCCTGAGAATGAGCACCCAACACCCTGAGTACTGAGAACCGAGCACCCTGAGTACTGAGCACACAGCACCCTGAGTACTGAGCCCCCAGCAACCTGAGTACTGAGTGTTCTAAAGCCTGCAACTTTTCCTCAGCTAAAGGCCATTGCTTTGTCCATATTGGTTTCTCAGTCAACCATTTTAGAGGCAAGGCTGTTGGTATCTCTGAAGGGACATCAATTGCTTGTTCTTTTACAGCCCGAATGGCCGGTTTTCTCAGTTTGTAATATCTTTTAATATTATTCTCAGAAATATGGGCTCTAGATTTAGCAGGAATGTTAATTTCAGTATTCCATTGTTGTAATAGGTCACGACCCCATAAATTCATTGCGATATTGGCTACATATGGCTTTAATTTTCCTATTTGTCCCTCTGGCCCTATACATTCAACCCATCTCGTGCTCTGCCTTACTCGAGATAGGGTTCCAATTCCCAGGAGCTGAACATTTACATTCTGAAGAGGCCAATACGGATGCCAAGATTCTGGGGTAATGATACTTACATCAGCACCTGTGTCCAGCAGGCCAGTAATAAAAATGCCATTTACACACACTCTCAGTTTAGGTCTTTGATCATTTATAGAAGTTTGCCAAAACACACGTAACTTATCTTTCTGATCATTATTGCTTGTAACAGTAGGCATGGGGCTTCCTAATTGTCCTGATGAGGCACGTTCTCTGCAGAAACTGGATATGACTGAACCATGTTTGCCATGGGGGCCTGTGAGGCCCCCCCTCTCACGTTTCCCGGCTGTATCAGGTTGCCTTGTCTATCTCTTGTAGACCTGCATTCATTCGTCCAATGTCTGCCCTTTCCACATCTTCTACATAAACCTGAATGCTGAGTCCTCCTATTTCTGTTATTTCTAGAAGATGCATTATTATTATTATTTCTGAAAGATGCATTATTATTATTATTATTATTTCTGAAAATCCGTTGTCTACAATTCCTTTTAATATGACCCATTTTTCCACAATTAAAACATTTGGTATTCTGGTGTCTCCTTTTACCATTGGAAATTGCTTCTTCTACCCATGCTTCAGTGCCATAATCAAATGTATCAACATTGAGTGTATGCAAGACCCATTCTTCCAACGGCGCTGATCTGAGCTTTAAAGGACCCAAAATCCTTTTGCATTCCACATTTGCATTTTCATAAGCCAAAGACTCAATCATTATACGTCTTGCTTCTGGGTCAGATATTCCTATTTGTACAGCCTTAGTTAATCTTTGTAAAAAGTCACTAAAGGGTTCTCTCTGACCCTGTTTAACTCTGACAAATGATTCCATTCTCTGTCCTGGGTCTTGTACCCTGTCCCAAGCCCTTAAGCACCCTGAGTACTGAGCACCCAGCACCCCGAGCACTGAGCACCCAACACCCTGAGTACTGAGAACCGAGCACCCTGAGTACTGAGCACACAGCACCCTGAGAACTGAGCACCCAGCACCCTGAGCACTGAGCACCCAGCACCCTGAGTACTGAGCACCCAGCACCCTGAGTACTGAGCACCCAGCACCCTTAGTACTGAGCACCCAGCACCCTGAGCACTGAGCACCCAGCACCCTGAGTACTGAGCACCCAGCACCACTCTCAGCACTGAGCACCCAGCACCCCGAGTACTGAGCACCGAGCACCCCGAGCACTGAACACCCAGCACCCTGAGCACTGAGCACGGAGCACCCCGAGGACTGAGCACCCAGCACCCTGAGCACTGAGCACCCAGCACCTTGAGTACTGAGCACCCAGCACCCTGAGCACTGAGCACCCAGCACCCCGAGTACTGAGCACGCAGAACTCCGAGCACTGAGCACCCAGCTCCCCGAGCACTGAGCACTGAGCACCCTGAGCACTGAGCACCCAGCACCCCGAGTGCTGAGCACTGAGCACCCTGAGCACTGAGCACCCAGCACCCCGAGTGCTGAGCACTGAGCACCCTGAGAACTGAGCACCCAGCACCCTGAGCACTGAGCACTGAGAATCCTGAGTACTGAGCACCTAGCACCCTGAGTACTGAGCACCCAGCACCCTGAGCACTGAGCACGGAGCACCCCGAGGACTGAGCACCCAGCACCCTGAGCACTGAGCACCCAGCACCTCGAGTACTGAGCACCGAGCACCCCGAGCACTGAGCACCCAGCACACTGAATACTAAGCACCCAGCTCCCTGAGCACTGAGCACCCAGCACCCCGAGCACTGAGCACCCAGCACCCCGAGAACTGAGCACCCAGCACCCTGAGTACTGAGCACCCAACACCCAGAGTACTGAGCACCCAGCACCCTGAGCACTGAGCACCCAGCACCCTGAGTACTGAGCACCCAGCACCCTGAGTACTGAGCACCCAGCACCCTGAGCACTGAGCACTGAGCACCCAACACCCTGAGCACTGATCACTGAGCACCCAGCACCCCTAGCACTGAGCACCCAGCACCCCGAGCACTGAGCACCTAGCACCCTGAGCACTGAGCACCCAGCACCCTGAGCACTGAGCACCCAGCCCCCTGAGTACTGAGCACCCAGCACCCTGAGTACTGAGCACCCAGCACCCTGAGTACTGAGCACTCAGCACCCTGAGTACTGAGCACCGAGCACCCCGAGCACTGAGCACCCAGCACCCTGAGCACTGAGCACCCTGAGGACTGAGCACCCAGCACCCTGAGCACTGAGCACCCAGCACGCTGAGTACTGAGCACCGATCACCCTGAGCACTGAGCACCCAGGACCCCGAGCACTGAGCACCCAGCACCCTGAGTACAGAGCATCCAGCACCCCGAGTACTGAGCACCCAGCACCCCGAGCACTGAGCACCCAGCACCCTGAGTACTGAGCATCCTGAGTACTGAGCACCGATCACCCTGAGCACTGAGCACCCAGCACCCTGAGTACTGAGTACCCAGCACCCTGAGCACTGAGCACTCAGCACCCTGAGTACTGAGCACCGAGCACCCTGAGTACTGAGCACCCAGCACCCTTAGTACTGAGCACCCAGCACCCTGAGCACTGAGCACCCAGCACCCCGAGCACTGAGCACCCAGCACCCTGAGCACTGAGCACCCTGAGGACTGAGCACCCAGCACCCTGAGCACTGAGCACCCAGCACCCTGAGTACTGAGCACCGATCACCCTGAGCACTGAGCACCCAGGACCCCGAGCACTGAGCACCCAGCACCCTGAGTACAGAGCATCCAGCACCCCGAGTACTGAGCACCCAGCACCCCGAGCACTGAACACCCAGCACCCTGAGTACTGAGCACCCAGCACCCTGAGTACTGAGTACCCAGCACCCTGAGCACTGAGCACTCAGCACCCTGAGTACTGAGCACCGAGCACCCTGAGTACTGAGCACCCAGCACCCTTAGTACTGAGCACCCAGCACCCTGAGCACTGAGCACCCAGCACCCTGAGTACTGAGCACCCAGCACCACCCTCAGCACTGAGCACCCAGCACCCCGAGCACTGAGCACCCAGCACCCAGAGCACTGAGCACCCAGCGCCCCGAGTACTGCGCACCCAGCACCCCGAGTACTGAGCACCGAGCACCCCGAGCACTGAACACCCAGCACCCTGAGTACTGAGCTCCCAGCAACCTGAGTACTGAGCACTGAGCACCCCGAGTACTGAGCACCCAGCACCCCGAGCACTGAGCACCCAGCAACCTGAGTACTGAGAACAGATCACCCTGAGTACTGAGCACCCAGCACCCTGAGTACTGAGCCCCCAGCACCCTGAGTACTGAGCACCCAGCACCCCGAGCACTGAGCACTCAGCACCCTGAGCATGAGCACCCAACACCCTGAGTACTGAGAACCGAGCACCCTGAGTACTGAGCACACAGCACCCTGAGTACTGAGCCCCCAGCAACCTGAGTACTGAGCACCCAGCACCCCGAGCACTGAGCACCCAGCACCCCGAGAATGAGCACCCAGCACCCTGAGTACTGAGCACCCAGCACCCTTAGTACTGAGCACCCAGCACCCTGAGCACTGAGCACCCAGCACCCTGAGTACTGAGCACCCAGCACCACCCTCAGCACTGAGCACCCAGCACCCCGAGCACTGAGCAGCCAGCACCCAGAGCACTGAGCACCCAGCACCCCGAGTACTGCGCACCCAGCACCCCGAGTACTAAGCACCGAGCACCCCGAGCACTGAACACCCAGCACCCTGAGTACTGAGCTCCCAGCAACCTGAGTACTGAGCACTGAGCACCCCGAGTACTGAGCACCCAGCACCCCGAGCACTGAGCACCCAGCAACCTGAGTACTGAGAACAGATCACCCTGAGTACTGAGCACCCAGCACCCTGAGTACTGAGCCCCCAGCACCCTGAGTACTGAGCACCCAGCACCCCGAGCACTGAGCACTCAGCACCCTGAGAATGAGCACCCAACACCCTGAGTACTGAGAACCGAGCACCCTGAGTACTGAGCACACAGCACCCTGAGTACTGAGCCCCCAGCACCCTGAGAACTGAGCACCCAGCACCCCGAGCACTGAGCACCCAGCACCCCGAGAATGAGCACCCAGCACCCTGAGTACTGAGCACCCAGCACCCTGAGTACTGAGCACTAAGCACCCAGAGCACTGAGCACCCAGCACCCCGAGCACGGAGCACCCAGGACCCCGAGCACTGAGTACTGAGCACTGAGCACCCTGAGTACTGAGCACCCAGCACCCCGATCACTGAGCTCCCAGCACCCTGAGCACTGAGCACCCAGCATCCTGAGCACTGAGCACCCAGCACCCTGAGTACTGAGCACCCAGCACGCTGAGTACTGAGCACCCAGCACCCCGAGCACTGAGCACCCAGCACCCTGAGTACTGAGCACTGAGCACCCAGCACCCCGAGCACTGAGGACCCAGCACCCTGTGTACTGAGCACTGAGCATCCTGAGTACTAAGCACCCAGCACCCTGAGTACTGAGCACCCAGCACCCCGAGTACTGAGCACTGAGCACCCTGAGAACTGAGCACCCAGCACCCTGAGCACTGAGCACCCAGCACCCTGAGTACTGAGCACCCAGCACCCTGAGTACTGAGCACCCAGCACCCTTAGTACTGAGCACCCAGCACCCTGAGCACTGAGCACCCAGCACCCTGAGTACTGAGCACCCAGCACCACTCTCAGCACTGAGCACCCAGCACCCCGAGTACTGAGCACCGAGCACCCCGAGCACTGAACACGAAGCACCCTGAGCACTGAGCACGGAGCACCCCGAGGACTGAGCACCCAGCACCCTGAGCACTGAGCACCCAGCAACTTGAGTACTGAGCACCCAGCACCCTGAGCACTGAGCACACAGCACCCCGAGCACTGAGCACCCAGCACCCCGAGCACTGAGCACCCAGCACCCTGAGTACTGAGCACCCAACACCCAGAGTACTGAGCACCCAGCACCCTGAGCACTCAGCACCCAGCACCCTGAGTACTGAGCACCCAGCACCCTGAGTACTGAGCACCCAGCACCCTGAGCACTGAGCACCCAGCACCCTGAGTACTGAGCACCCAGCACCCTGAGTACTGAACAACCAGCACCCTGAGCACTGAGCACTGAGCACCCAGCACCCTGAGTACTGAGCACTAAGCACCCAGAGCACTGAGCACCCAGCGCCCCGAGCACTGAGCACCCAGCACCCCGAGCACTGAGCACTGAGCACCCTGAGCACTGAGCACCAAGCACTCCGAGTACTGAGCACTGAGCACCCTGAGTACTGAGCACCCAGCACCCTGAGCACTGAGCACCCAGCACCCTGAGCACTGAGCACCCAGCACCCCGAGTACTGAGCACGCAGAACTCCGAGCACTGAGCACCCAGCTCCCCGAGCACTGAGCACTGAGCACCCAGAGCACTGAGCACCCAGCACCCCGAGCACGGAGCACCCAGGACCCCGAGCACTGAGTACTGAGCACCCAGCACCCTGAGTACTGAGCACAGAGCTCCCCGAGCACTGAGCACCCTGAGTACTGAGCACCCAGCACCCCGATCACTGAGCACCCTGCACCCTGAGTACTGACCACCCAGCACCCTTAGTACTGAGCACACAGCACCCTGAGCACTGAGCACCCAGCACCCTGAGCAATGAGCACCCAGCACCCCGAGCACGGAGCACCCAGCACCCTGTGTACTGAGCACCCAACACCCAGAGTTCTGAGCACCCAGCACCCTGAGTACTGAGCACCCAGCACCCTGAGTACTGAACACCCAGGACCCTGAGCACTGAGTACTGAGCACCCTGAGCACTGAGTACTGAGCACTGAGCACCCTGAGCACTGAGCACCCAGCACCCCGAGTACTGAGCACCCAGCACCCCGAGCACTGAGCACCCACCGCCCCGAGCACTGAGCACCCAGCACCCAGAGCACTGAGCACCCAGCACCCCGAGCACTGAGCACCCAGCGCCCCGAGCACTGAGCACACAGCACCACGAGCACTGAGCACTGAGCACCCTGAGCACTGAGCACCCAGCACCCCGAGTACTGAGCACTGAGCACCCTGAGTACTGAGCACCAAGCACTCCGAGTACTGAGCACTGAGCACCCTGAGTACTGAGCACCCAGCTCCCCGAGCACTGAGCACTGAGCACCCTGAGCACTGAGCACCCAGCACCCCGAGTGCTGAGCACTGAGCACCCTGAGCACTGAGCACCCAGCACCCCGGGTGCTGAGCACTGAGCACCCTGAGAACTGAGCACCCAGCACCCTGAGCACTGAGCACTGAGAATCCTGAGTACTGAGCACCGAGCACCCTGAGTACTGAGCACCCAGCACCCTGAGCACTGAGCACGGAGCACCCCGAGGACTGAGCACCCAGCACCCTGAGCACTGAGCACCCAGCACCTTGAGTACTGAGCACCGAGCACCCCGAGCACTGAGCACCCAGCACCCTGAATACTAAGCACCCAGCTCCCTGAGCACTGAGCACCCAGCACCCCGAGCACTGAGCACCCAGCACCCCGAGCACTGAGCACCCAGCACCCTGAGTACTGAGCACCCAACACCCAGAGTACTGAGCACCCAGCACCCTGAGCACTGAGCACCCAGCACCCTGAGTACTGAGCACCCAGCACCCTGAGTACTGAGCACCCAGCACCCTGAGCACTGAGCACTGAGCACCCAACACCCTGAGCACTGAGCACTGAGCACCCAGCACCCTGAGCACTGAGCACACAGCACCCTGAGCACTGAGCACCCAGCACCCTGAACACTGAGCACTGAGCACCCAGCACCCCGAGCACTGAGCACCCAGCACCCTGAGTACTGAGCACTGAGCACCCAGCACCCCGAGCACTGAGCACCCAGCACCCTGAGCACTGAGCACCCAGCACCCGAGTACTGAGCACCCAGCACCCTGAGTACTGAGCTCCCAGCACCCCGAGCACTGAGCACCCAGCACCCCGAGTACTGAGCACCCAGCACCCCGAGCACTGAGCACCCAGCACCCCGAGTACTGAGCACCCAGCACCCTGAGTACTGAGCACCCAGCACCCCGAGTACTGAGCACCCAGCACCTTGAGCACTGAGCACCCAGCACCCCGAGCACTGAGCACCCAGCACCCTGAGTACTGAGCACCCAGCACCCTGAGCACTGAGCACCCCGCACCCCGATTACTGAGCACCCAGCACCCAGAGCACTGAGCACCCAGCACCCTGAGCACTGAGCACCCAGCACCCTGAGCACTGTGCACCCAGCACCCTGAGTAGTGAGGACACAGCACCCCGAGCACTGAGCACCCAGCACCCTGAGTACTGAGCACCCAGCACCCTGAGTACTGAGCACCCAGCACCCCGAGTACTGAGCACCCAGCACCCTGAGCACTGAGCACCCAGCACCCTGAGCACTGAGAACCCAGCACCCTGAGTACTGAACACCCAGCACCCTGAGCACTGAGCACCCTGAGCACTAAGTACTGAGCACTGAGCACCCTGAGCACTCAGCACCCAGCACCCTGAGCACTGAGCACCCAGCACCCTGAGCACTGAGCACCCAGCACCCTGAGTACTGAACACCCAGCACCCTGAGCACTGAGCACCCTGAGCACTAAGTACTGAGCACCCAGCGCCCCGAGCACAGAGCACCCAGCACCCTGAGCACTGAGCACCCAGCACCCTGAGCACTGAGCACCCAGCACCCTGAGTACTGAGCACCCAACGTACTGAGCACCGAGCACCCTGAGCACTGAGCACCCAGCACCCTGAGCACTGAGCACCCAGCACCCTGAGCACTGAGCACCCAGCACCCTGAGCACTGAGCACCCAGCACCCTGAGTACTGAGCACCCAACGTACTGAGCACCGAGCACCCTGAGCACTGAGCACCCAACAACCTGAGTACTGAGCACCCTGCACCCTGAGCACTGAGCACCCAGCACCCTGAGTACTGAGCACTGAGCACCCCGAGTACTGAGCACCGGGCACCCCGAGCACTAAGCACCCAGCACACCGAGCACCGAGCATCCAGCACCCTGAGCACTGAGCACCCAGCACCCTGAGCACTAAGCACCCAGCACCCTGAGCACTGAGCACCCAGCACCCTGAGCACTGAGCACCCAGCAGCCTGAGCACTGAGCACCCAGCACCCTGAGCACTGAGCACCCAGCACCGTGAGCACTGAGCACCCAGCACCCTGAGCACTGAGCACACAGCACCCTGAGTACTGAGCACCCAATGAACTGAGCACCGAGCACCCTGAGCACTGAGCACCCAGCACCCTGAGCACTGAGTACCCAGCACCCTGAGCACTGAGCACCCAGCACCGTGAGCACTGAGCACCCAGCAGCCTGAGCACTGAGCACCCAGCACCCTGAGCACTGAGCACCCAGCACCCTGAGCACTGAGCACTGATCACCCAGCACCCTGAGTACTGAGCACCCAGCACCCTGAGCACTGAGCACCCAACACCCTGAGCACTGAGCACCCAGCACCCTGAGCACTGAGCACCCAGCACCCTGAGTAGTGAGCACCCAGCACAATGAGTACTAAGCACCGAGCAACCTGAGTACTGAGCACCGAGCACCCTGAGCACTGAACACACAGCACCCTGAGTACTGAGCACCGAGCACCCCGAGCACTGAGCACCCAGCACCGCGAGCACTGATCACCCAGCACCCCGAGCACTGAGAACCCAGCACCCTGAGTACTGAGCACCCAGCACCCTGAGCACTGAGCACACAGCACCCTGAGCACTGAGTACCCAGCACCCTGAGCACTGAGCACCCAGCACCCTGAGTACTGAGCACCCAGCAGCCTGAGCACTGAGCACCCAGCACCCTGAGCACTGAGCACCCAGCACCCTGAGTAGTGAGCACCCAACATACTGAGCACCGAGGACCCCGAGCACTGAGCACCCATCACCCTGAGTACTGAGCACCGATCACCCCGAGCACTGAGCACCCAGCACCCAGAGTACTGAGCTCCGAGCACCCCGAGCACTGAGCACCCAGCGCCCCGAGCACTGAGCACCCAGCACCCTGAGCACTGAGCAGCCAGCACCCTGAGTACTGAGCCCCCAGCACCCTGAGTACTGAACACCCAGCACCCTGAGCACTGAGCACCCTGAGCACTGAGTACTGAACACTGAGCACCCTGAGCACTGAGCACTGAGCATCCTAAGCACTGAGCACCCAGCACCCCGAGTACTGAGCACTGAGCACCCTGAGTACTGAGCACCAAGCACCCCGAGTACTGAGCACTGAGCACCCTGAGTACTGAGCACCCAGCACCCTGAGCACTGAGTACCCAGCACCCTGAGTATTGAGCACTGAGAACCCTGAGTACTGAGCACCGAGCACCCTGAGTACAGAGCACCCAGCACCCTGATCACTGAGCACCCAGGACCGTGAGAACTGAGCACCCAGCACCTTGAGTACTGAGCACCGAGCACCCCGAGCACTGAGCACCCAGCAGCCAGAGTACTGAACACCCAGCACCCTGAGCACTGAGCACCCAGCACCCCGAGCACTGAGCACCCAGCACCTTGAGTACTGAGCACCGAGCACCCCGAGCACTGAGCACCCAGCAGCCAGAGTACTGAGCACCCAGCACCCTGAGCACTGAGCACCCAGCACCCCGAGCACTGATCACCCAGCACCCTGAGTACTGAGCACCCAGCACCCTGAGCACTGAGCACCCAGCACAGTGAGTACTGAGCACACAGCACCCTGAGTACTGAGCAACCAGCACCCTGAGCACAGAGCACTGACGACCCAGCACCCTGAGCACTGAGCACTGAGCACCCAGCACCCCAAGCACTGAGCACCCAGCACCCCGAGCACTGAGCACCCAGCACCCTGAGCACTGAGCACCCAGCACCCTGAGCACTGATCACCCAGCACCCTGAGCACTGAGCACCCAGCACCCTGAGTACTGAGCACCCAGCAACCTGAGTACTGAGCACTCAGCACCCTGAGTACTGAGCACCGAGCACCCCGAGCACTGAGTACCCAGCACCCTGAGCACAGAGCACCCTGAGGACTGAGCACCCAGCACCCTGAGTACTGAGCCCCCAGCACCCTGAGCACTGAGCACCCAGCACCCTGAGTACTGAGCACCCAGCACCCTGAGCACTGAGCACCCAGCACCCTGAGCACTGAGCACCCAGCACCCTGAGCACTGAGCACCCAGCACCCTGAGTAGTGAGGACCCAGCACCCCGAGCACTGAGCACCCAGCACCCTGAGTACTGAGCACCCAGCACCCTGAGTACTGAGCACCCAGCACCCCGAGTACTGAGCACCCAGCACCCTGAGCACTGAGCACCCAGCACCCTGAGCACTGAGAACCCAGCACCCTGAGTACTGAACACCCAGCACCCTGAGCACTGAGCACCCTGAGCACTAAGTACTGAGCACTGAGCACCCTGAGCACTCAGCACCCAGCACCCTGAGCACTGAGCACCCAGCACCCTGAGCACTGAGCACCCAGCACCCTGAGTACTGAACACCCAGCACCCTGAGCACTGAGCACCCTGAGCACTAAGTACTGAGCACCCAGCACCCCGAGTACTGAGCACCCAGCACCCTGAGCACTGAGCACCCAGCACCCTGAGCACTGAGAACCCAGCACCCTGAGTACTGAACACCCAGCACCCTGAGCACTGAGCACCCTGAGCACTAAGTACTGAGCACTGAGCACCCTGAGCACTCAGCACCCAGCACCCTGAGCACTGAGCACCCAGCACCCTGAGCACTGAGCACCCAGCACCCTGAGTACTGAACACCCAGCACCCTGAGCACTGAGCACCCTGAGCACTAAGTACTGAGCACCCAGCGCCCCGAGCACAGAGCACCCAGCACCCTGAGCACTGAGCACCCAGCACCCTGAGCACTGAGCACCCAGCACCCTGAGTACTGAGCACCCAACGTACTGAGCACCGAGCACCCTGAGCACTGAGCACCCAGCACCCTGAGCACTGAGCACCCAGCACCCTGAGCACTGAGCACCCAGCACCCTGAGCACTGAGCACCCAGCACCCTGAGTACTGAGCACCCAACGTACTGAGCACCGAGCACCCTGAGCACTGAGCACCCAACAACCTGAGTACTGAGCACCCTGCACCCTGAGCACTGAGCACCCAGCACCCTGAGTACTGAGCACTGAGCACCCCGAGTACTGAGCACCGGGCACCCCGAGCACTAAGCACCCAGCACCCCGAGCACCGAGCACCCAGCACCCTGAGCACTGAGCACCCAGCACCCTGAGCACTAAGCACCCAGCACCCTGAGCACTGAGCACCCAGCACCCTGAGCACTGAGCACCCAGTAGCCTGAGCACTGAGCACCCAGCACCCTGAGCACTGAGCACCCAGCACCGTGAGCACTGAGCACCCAGCACCCTGAGCACTGAGCACACAGCACCCTGAGTACTGAGCACCCAATGAACTGAGCACTGAGCACCCTGAGCACTGAGCACCCAGCACCCTGAGCACTGAGTACCCAGCACCCTGAGCACTGAGCACCCAGCACCCTGAGCACTGAGCACCCAGCACCCTGAGCACTGAGCACTGAGCACCCAGCACCCTGAGTACTGAGCACCCAGCACCCTGAGCACTGAGCACCCAACACCCTGAGCACTGAGCACCCAGCACCCTGAGCACTGAGCACCCAGCACCCTGAGTAGTGAGCACCCAGCACAATGAGTACTAAGCACCGAGCAACCTGAGTACTGAGCACCGAGCACCCTGAGCACTGAACACACAGCACCCTGAGTACTGAGCACCGAGCACCCCGAGCACTGAGCACCCAGCACCGCGAGCACTGAGCACCCAGCACCCCGAGCACTGAGAACCCAGCACCCTGAGTACTGAGCACCCAGCACCCTGAGCACTGAGCACACAGCACCCTGAGCACTGAGTACCCAGCACCCTGAGCACTGAGCACCCAGCACCCTGAGCACTGAGCACACAGCACCCTGAGCACTGAGCACCCAGCACCCTGAGTACTGAGCACCCAGCAGCCTGAGCACTGAGCACCCAGCACCCTGAGCACTGAGCACCCAGCACCCTGAGTAGTGAGCACCCATCATACTGAGCACCGAGGACCCCGAGCACTGATCACCCAGCACCCTGAGTAGTGAGCACCCAACATACTGAGCACCGAGGACCCCGAGCACTGAGCACCCATCACCCTGAGTACTGAGCACCGAGCACCCCGAGCACTGAGCACCCAGCGCCCCGAGCACTGAGCACCCAGCACCCTGAGCACTGAGCAGCCAGCACCCTGAGTACTGAGCACCCAGCACCCTGAGTACTGAACACCCAGCACCCTGAGCACTGAGCACCCTGAGCACTGATTACTGAACACTGAGCACCCTGAGCACTGAGCACTGAGCATCCTGAGCACTGAGCACCCAGCACCCCGAGTACTGAGCACTGAGCACCCTGAGTACTGAGCACCAAGCACCCCGAGTACTGAGCACTGAGCACCCTGAGTACTGAGCACCCAGCACCCTGAGCACTGAGTACCCAGCACCCTGAGTATTGAGCACTGAGAACCCTGAGTACTGAGCACCGAGCACCCTGAGTACAGAGCACCCAGCACCCTGATCACTGAGCACCCAGCACCGTGAGCACTGAGCACCCAGCACCTTGAGTACTGAGCACCGAGCACCCCGAGCACTGAGCACCCAGCAGCCAGAGTACTGAGCACCCAGCACCCTGAGCACTGAGCACCCAGCACCCCGAGCACTGAGCACCCAGCACCTTGAGTACTGAGCACCGAGCACCCCGAGCACTGAGCACCCAGCAGCCAGAGTACTGAGCACCCAGCACCCTGAGCACTGAGCACCCAGCACCCCGAGCACTGATCACCCAGCACCCTGAGTACTGAGCACCCAGCACCCTGAGCACCGAGCACCCAGCACAGTGAGTACTGAGCACACAGCACGCTGAGTACTGAGCAACCAGCACCCTGAGCACAGAGCACTGACCACCCAGCACCCTGAGCACTGAGCACTGAGCACATAGCACCCCAAGCACTGAGCACCCAGCACCCCGAGCACTGAGCACCCAGCACCCTGAGCACTGAGCACCCAGCACCCTGAGCACTTATCACCCAGCACCCTGAGCACTGAGCACCCAGCACCCTGAGTACTGAGCACCCAGCAACCTGAGTACTGAGCACTCAGCACCCTGAGTACTGAGCACCGAGCACCCCGAGCACTGAGTACCCAGCACCCTGAGCACAGAGCACCCTGAGGACTGAGCACCCAGCACCCTGAGTACTGAGCACCCAGCACCCTGAGAACTGAGCACCCAGCACCCTGAGTAATGAGCACCCAGCACCCCGAGCACTGAGCACCCAGCACCCCGAGAATGAGCACCCAGCACCCAGGGTACTGAGTTCCGAGCACCCCGAGCACTGAGCACCCAGCGCCCCGAGCACCGAGCACCCTGAGCACTGAGCACCCAGCACCCTGAGTACTGAGCACCCAGCACCCTGAGCAATGAGCACCCTGAGTACTGAGCACCCAACTCCTTGAGCACTGAGCACACAGCACCCGGAGTACTGAGCACCCAGCACCCTGAGTACTAAGCACCGAGCACCCTGAGTACTGAGCACCCAGCACCCTGAGCACTGAACACACAGCACCCTGAGTACTGAGCACCTCGAGCACTGAGCACCCAGCACCCTGAGTACTGGGCACCGAGCACCCCGAGCACTGAGCACCCAGCACGGCTAGCACTGAGCACCCAGCACCAAGAGCACTGAGCACCCAGCACCCTGAGTACTGAGCACCCAGCACCCTGAGTACTGAGCACCCAGCACCCTGAGCACTGAGTACCCAGCACCCTGAGCACTGAGCACCCAGCACCCTGAGCACTGAGCACACAGCACCCTGAGCACTGAGCACCCAGCACCCTGAGCACTGAGCACTGAGCACCCAGCACCCCGAGCACTGAGCACCCAGCACCCTGAGTACTGAGCACTGAGCACCCAGCACCCCGAGCATTGAGCACCCAGCACCCTGAGCACTGAGCACCCAGCACCCCGAGTACTGAGCACCCAGCACCCTGAGCACTGAGCACCCAGCACCCTGAGCACTGAGTACCCAGCACCCTGAGCACTGAGCACCCAGCACCCTGAGCACTGAGCACACAGCACCCTGAGCACTGAGCACCCAGCACCCTGAGCACTGAGCACTGAGCACCCAGCACCCCGAGCACTGAGCACCCAGCACCCTGAGTACTGAGCACTGAGCACCCAGCACCCCGAGCATTGAGCACCCAGCACCCTGAGTACTGAGCACCCAGCACCCCGAGTACTGAGCACCCTGAGCACTGAGTACTGAACACTGAGCACCCTGAGCACTGCGCACTGAGCATCCTGAGCACTGAGCACCCAGCACCCCGAGTACTGAGCACTGAGCACCCTGAGTACTGAGCACCAAGCACCCCGAGTACTGAGCACTGAGCACCCTGAGTACTGAGCACCCAGCACCCTGAGTACAGAGTACCCAGCACCCTGATCACTGAGCACCGAGCACCGTGAGCACTGAGCACCCAGCACCTTGAGTACTGAGCACCGAGCACCCCGAGCACTGAGCACCCAGCAGCCAGAGTACTGAGCACCCAGCACCCTGAGCACTGAGCACCCAGCACCCCGAGCACTGAGCACCCAGCACCCAGAGTACTGAGCTCCGAGCACCCCGAGCACTGAGCACCCAGCGCCCCGAGCACTTAGCACCCAGAACCCTGAGCACTGAGCAGCCAGCACCCTGAGTACTGAGCACCCAGCACCCTGAGTACTGAACACCCAGAACCCTGAGCACTGAGCACCCTGAGCACTGAGTACTGAACACTGAGCACCCTGAGCACTGAGCACTGAGCATCCTGAGCACTGAGCACCCAGCACCCCGAGTACTGAGCACTGAGCACCCTGAGTACTGAGCACCAAGCACCCCGAGTACTGAGCACTGAGCACCCTGAGTACTGAGCACCCAGCACCCTGAGCACTAAGTACCCAGCACCCTGAGTATTGAGCACTGAGAACCCTGAGTACTGAGCACCGAGCACCCTGAGTACAGAGCACCCAGCACCCTGATCACTGAGCACCCAGCACCGTGAGCACTGAGCACCCAGCACCTTGAGTACTGAGCACCGAGCACCCCGAGCACTGAGCACCCAGCAGCCAGAGTACTGAGCACCCAGCACCCTGAGCACTGAGCACCCAGCACCCCGAGCACTGAGCACCCAGTACCTTGAGTACTGAGCACCGAGCACCCCGAGCACTGAGCACCCAGCAGCCAGAGTACTGAGCACCCAGCACCCTGAGCACTGAGCACCCAGCACCCCGAGCACTGATCACCCAGCACCCTGAGTACTGAGCACCCAGCACCCTGAGCACTGAGCACCCAGCACAGTGAGTACTGAGCACACAGCACCCTGAGTACTGAGCAACCAGCACCCTGAGCACAGAGCACTGACCACCCAGCACCCTGAGCACTGAGCACTGAGCACCCAGCACCCTGAGCACTGATCACCCAGCACCCTGAGCACTGAGCACCCAGCACCCTGAGTACTGAGCACCCAGCACCCTGAGTACTGAGCACTCAGCACCCTGAGTACTGAGCACCGAGCACCCCGAGCACTGAGTACCCAGCACCCTGAGCACAGAGCACCCTGAGGACTGAGCACCCAGCACCCTGAGTACTGAGCACCCAGCACCCTGAGAACTGAGCACCCAGCACCCTGAGTAATGAGCACCCAGCACCCCGAGCACTGAGCACCCAGCACCCCGAGAATGAGCACCCAGCACCCAGGGTACTGAGTTACGAGCACCCCGAGCACTGAGCACCCAGCGCCCCGAGCACCGAGCACCCTGAGCACTGAGCACCCAGCACCCTGAGTACTGAGCACCCAGCACCCTGAGCAATGAGCACCCTGAGTACTGAGCACCCAACTCCTTGAGCACTGAGCACACAGCACCCGGAGTACTGAGCACCCAGCACCCTGAGTACTAAGCACCGAGCACCCTGAGTACTGAGCACCCAGCACCCTGAGCACTGAACACACAGCACCCTGAGTACTGAGCACCTCGAGCACTGAGCACCCAGCACCCCGAGCACTGAGCACCCAGCACGGCTAGCACTGAGCACCCAGCACCAAGAGCACTGAGCACCCAGCACCCTGAGTACTGAGCACCCAGCACCCTGAGTACTGAGCACCCAGCACCCTGAGCACTGAGTACCCAGCACCCTGAGCACTGAGCACCCAGCACCCTGAGCACTGAGCACACAGCACCCTGAGCACTGAGCACCCAGCACCCTGAGCACTGAGCACTGAGCACCCAGCACCCCGAGCACTGAGCACCCAGCACCCTGAGTACTGAGCACTGAGCACCCAGCACCCCGAGCATTGAGCACCCAGCACCCTGAGCACTGAGCACCCAGCACCCGAGTACTGAGCACCCAGCACCCTGAGTACTGAGCACCCAGCACCCCGAGTACTGAGCACCCAGCACCCTGAGTACTGAGCACCCAGCACCCCGAGCACTGAGCACCCAGCACCCCGAGTACTGAGCACCCAGCACCCTGAGTACTGAGCACCCAGCACCCCGAGTACTGAGCACCCAGCACCCTGAGCACTGAGCACCCAGCACCCCGAGCACTGAGCACCCAGCACCCTGAGTACTGAGCACCCAGCACCCTGAGCACTGAGCACCCAGCACCCCGAGTACTGAGCACAAAGCACCCTGAGCACTGAGCACCCAGCACCCTGAGAACTGAGCACCCAGCACCTTGAGCACTGAGCACCCAGCACCCTGAGTAGTGAGCACCCAGCACCCCGAGCACTGAGCACCCAGCACCCTGAGTACTGAGCACCCAGCACCCTGAGTACTGAGCACCCAGCACCCCGAGTACTGAGCACCCAGCACCCTGAGCACTGAGTACCCAGCACCCTGAGCACTGAGCACCCAGCACCCTGAGCACTGAGCACCCAGCACCCTGAGCACTGAGCACCCAGCACCCCGAGTACTGAGCACCCAGCACCCTGAGCACTGAGCACCCAGCACCCTGAGCACTGAGCACCCAGCACCCTGAGTACTGAACACCCAGCACCCTGAGCACTGAGCACCCTGAGCACTAAGTACTGAGCACTGAGCACCCTGAGCACTGAGCACCCAGCACCCCGAGTACTGAGCACCCAGCACCCCGAGCACTGAGCACCCAGCGCCCCGAGCACAGAGCACCCAGCACCCCGAGCACTGAGCACTGAGCACCCTGAGCACTGAGCACCCAGCACCCCGAGTACTGAGCAGTGAGCACGCTGAGTACTGAGCACCCAGCACCCTGAGTACTGAGCACCGAGCGTACTGAGCACCGAGCACCCAGCACCCTGAGTACTGAGCACCCAGCACCCTGAGCACTGAGCACCCAGCACCCTGAGTACTGAGCACTGAGCACCCCGAGTACTGAGCACCCAGAACCCCGAGCACCGAGCACCCAGCACCCTGAGCACTGAGCACCCAGCACCCTGAGCACTGAGCACCCAGCACCCTGAGCACTGAGCACCCAGCACCCTGAGCACTGAGCACCCAGCACCCTGAGCACTGAGCACCCAGCACCCTGAGTACTGAGCACTGAGCACCCCGAGTACTGAGCACCGGGCACCCCGAGCACTAAGCACCCAGCACCCCGAGCACCGAGCACCCAGCACCCTGAGCACTGAGCACCAAGCACCCTGAGCACTAAGCACCCAGCACCCTGAGCACTGAGCACCCAGCACCCTGAGCACTGAGCACCCAGCACCCTGAACACTGAGCACCCAGCACCCTGAGCACTGAGCACCCAGCACCGTGAGTACTGAGCACCCCGCACCCTAAGCACTGAGTACCCAGCACCCTGAGCACTGAACACCCAGCACCCTGAGCACTGAGCACACAGCACCCTGAGCACTGAGCACCCAGCACCCTGAACACTGAGCACTGAGCACCCAGCACCCCGAGCACTGAGCACCCAGCACCCTGAGTACTGAGCACTGAGCACCCAGCACCCCGAGCACTGAGCACCCAGCACCCTGAGCACTGAGCACCCAGCACCCGAGTACTGAGCACCCAGCACCCCGAGTACTGAGCACCCAGCACCCCGAGTACTGAGCACCCAGCACCCCGAGCACTGAGCACCCAGCACCCCGAGTACTGAGCACCCAGCACCCTGAGTACTGAGCACCCAGCACCCCGAGCACTGAGCACCCAGCACCCTGAGTACTGAGCACCCAGCACCCTGAGTTCTGAGCACCCAGCACCCTGAGCACTGAGTACCCAGCACCCTGAGCACTGAGCACCCAGCACCCTGAACACTGAGCACACAGCACCCTGAGCACTGAGCACCCAGCACCCTGAGCACTGAGCACTGAGCACCCAGCACCCCGAGCACTGAGCACCCAGCACCCTGAGTACTGAGCACTGAGCACCCAGCACCCCGAGCACTGAGCACCCAGCACCCTGAGCACTGAGCACCCAGCACCAGAGTACTGAGCACCCAGCACCCTGAGTAATGAGCACCCAGCACCCCGAGTACTGAGAAACCAGCACCCTGAGTACTGAGCACCCAGCACCCTGAGCACTTAGCACCCAGCACCCTGAGTACTGATCACCCAGCACCCTGAGTACTGAGCACCCAGCACCCCGAGTACTGAGCACCCAGCACCCTGAGCACTGAGCACCCAGCACCCCGAGCACTGTGCACCCAGCACCCTGAGTACTGAGCACCCAGCACCCCGAGTACTGAGCACTGAGCACCCTGAGTACTGAGCACCCACCACTCTGAGCACTGAGCACCCAGCACCCGGAGTACTGAGCAGCCAGCACCCTGAGTACTAAGCACCGAGCACCCGGAGTACTGAGCACCCAGCACCCTGAGCACTGAACATACAGCACCCTGAGTACTGAGCACCTCGAGCACTGAGCACCCAGCACCCTGAGTACTGAGCACCGAGCACCCCGAGCACTGAGCACCCAGCACCCCGAGCACTGAGCACCCAGCACCCCGAGCACTGAGCACCCAGCACCCTGAGCACTGATCACCCAGCACCCTGAGTACTGAGCACCCAGCACCCTGAGCACTGAGTACCCAGCACCCTGAGCACTGAGCATCCAGCACCCTGAGCACTGAGAACCCAGCACCCTGAGCACTGAGCACCCAGCACCCTGAGTACTGAGCACTGAGCACCCAGCACCCTGAGCACTGAGCACCCAGCACCCTGAGTACTAAGCACTGAGCACCCAGCACCCCGAGCACTGAGCACCCAGCACCCTGAGCACTGAGCACCCAGCAGCACCCGAGTACTGAGCACCCAGCACCCTGAGTACTGAGCACCCAGCTCCCTGAGTACTGAGCACCCAGCACCCTGAGTACTGAGCACCCAGCACCCTGAGTACTGAGCACCCAGCACCCTGAGCACTGAGCACCCAGCACCCTGAGTACTGAGCACTGAGCACCCAGCACCCTGAGTACTGAGCACCCAGCACCCTGAGCACTGAGCAACCAGCACCCTGAGCACTGAGCACCCAGCACCCTGAGCACTGAGCACCCAGCACCCTGAGCACTGAGCACCCAGCACCCTGAGTAGTGAGCACCCAATGTACTGAGCACCGAGCACCCCGAGCACTGAGCACCCTGCACCCTGAGTACAGAGCACCGAGCACCCCGAGCACTGAGCACCCAGCACCCAGGGTACTGAGTTCCGAGCACCCCAAGCACTGAGCACCCAGCGCCCCGAGCACCGAGCACCCTGAGCACTGAGCACCCAGCACCCCGAGCACTGAGCACCCAGCACCCTGAGCACTGATCACCCAGCACCCTGAGTACTGAGCACCCAGCACCCTGAGCACTGAGTACCCAGCACCCTGAGCACTGAGCATCCAGCACCCTGAGCACTGAGCACACAGCACCCTGAGCACTGAGCACCCAGCACCCTGAGCACTGAGCACTGAGCACCCAGCACCCCGAGCACTGTGCACCCAGCACCAGGAGTACTGAGCACTGAGCACCCAGCACCCCGAGCACTGAGCACCCAGCACTCTGAGCACTGAGCACCCAGCACCCGAGTACTGAGCACCCAGCACCCTGAGTACTGAGAACCCAGCACCCCGAGTACTGAGCACCCAGCACCCTGAGTACTGAGCACCCAGCACCGCTAGCACTGAGCACCCAGCACCCCGAGCACTGAGCACCCAGCACCCTGAGTACTGAGTACCCAGCACCCTGAGCACTGAGCACCCAGCACCCTGAGCACTGAGCACACAGCACCCTGAGCACTGAGCACTCAGCACCCTGAACACTGAGCACTGAGCACCCAGCACCCCGAGCACTGAGCACCCAGCACCCTGAGTACTGAGCACTGAGCACCCAGCACCCCGAGCACTGAGCACCCAGCACCCTGAGCACTGAGCACCCAGCACCCGAGTACTGAGCACCCAGCACCCTGAGTACTGAGCACCCAGCACCCAGAGTACTGAGCACCCAGCACCCCGAGTACTGAGCACCCAGCACCCCGAGCACTGAGCACCCAGCACCCCGAGTACTGAGCACCCAGCACCCTGAGTACTGAGCACCCAGCACCCCGATTACTGAGCACCCAGCACCCTGAGCACTGAGCACCCAGCACCCCGAGCACTGAGCACCCAGCACCCTGAGTACTGAGCACCCAGCACCCTGAGCACTGAGCACCCAGCACCCCGAGTACTGAGCACCCAGCACCCTGAGCACTGAGCACCCAGCACCCTGAGCACTGAGCACCCAGCACCCTGAGCACTGAGCACCCAGCACCCTGAGTACTGAGCACCCAGCACCCTGAGTACTGAGCACCCAGCACCCCGAGCACTGAGCACGGAGCACCCCGAGGACTGAGCACCTAGCACCCCGAGTACTGAGCACCCAGCACCCTGAGCACTGAGCACCCAGCACCCTGAGCACTGAGCACCCAGCACCCTGAGTACTGAACACCCAGCACCCTGAGCACTGAGCACCCTGAGCACTAAGTACTGAGCACTGAGCACCCTGAGCACTCAGCACCCAGCACCCCGAGTACTGAGCACCCAGCACCCCGAGCACTGAGCACCCAGCGCCCCGAGCACAGAGCACCCAGCACCCCGAGCACTGAGCACTGAGCACCCTGAGCACTGAGCACCCAGCACCCCGAGTACTGAGCAGTGATCACGCTGAGTACTGAGCACCCAGCACCCTGAGTACTGAGCACCCAGCGTACTGAGCACCGAGCACCCAGCACCCTGAGTACTGAGCACCCAGCACCCTGAGCACTGAGCACCCAGCACCCTGAGTACTGAGCACTGAGCACCCCGAGTACTGAGCACCCAGAACCCCGAGCACCGAGCACCCAGCACCCTGAGCAATGAGCACCCAGCACCCTGAGCACTGAGCACCCAGCACCCTGAGCACTGAGCACCCAGCACCCTGAGCACTGAGCACCCAGCACCCTGAGCACTGAGCACCCAGCACCCTGAGTACTGAGCACTGAGCACCCCAAGTACTGAGCACCGGGCACCCCGAGCACTAAGCACCCAGCACCCCGAGCACTGAGCACCCAGCACCCTGAGTACTGAGCACCCAGCACCCTGAGCACTGAGCAACCAGCACCCTGAGCACTGAGCACCCAGCACCCTGAGCACTGAGCACCCAGCACCCTGAGCACTGAGCACCCAGCACCCTGAGTAGTGAGCACCCAACGTACTGAGCACCGAGGACCCTGAGCACTGAGCACCCAGCACCCTGAGTACAGAGCACCGAGCACCCTGAGCAATGAGCACCCTGAGTACAGAGCACCCAACTCCTTGAGCACTGAGCACCGAGCACCCCGAGCACTGAGCACCCAGCACCCGGAGTACTTACCACCCAGCATCCTGAGTACTAAGCACCGAGCACCCTGAGTACTGAGCACCCAGCACCCTGAGCACTGAACACAAAGCACCATGAGTACTGAGCACCTCGAGCACTGAGCACCCAGCACCCTGAGTACTGGGCACCGAGCACCCTGAGCACTGAACACCCAGCACCGCTAGCACTGAGCACCCAGCACCCCGAGCACTGAGCACCCAGCACCCTGAGCACTGAGCACCCAGCACCCTGAACACTGAGCACACAGCACCCTGAGCACTGAGCACCCAGCACCCTGAGCACTGAGCACTGAGCACCCAGCACCCCGAGCACTGAGCACCCAGCACCCTGAGTACTGAGCACTGAGCACCCAGCACCCCGAGCACTGAGCACCCAGCACCCTGAGCACTGAGCACCCAGCACCAGAGTACTGAGCACCCAGCACCCTGAGTAATGAGCACCCAGCACCCCGAGTACTGAGCAACCAGCACCCTGAGTACTGAGCACCCAGCACCCTGAGCACTGAGCACCCAGCACCCTGAGTACTGATCACCCAGCACCCTGAGTACTGAGCACCCAGCACCCCGAGTACTGAGCACCCAGCACCCTGAGCTCTGAGCACCCAGCACCCCGAGCACTGTGCACCCAGCACCCTGATTACTGAGCACCCAGCACCCCGAGTACTGAGCACTGAGCACCCTGAGTACTGAGCACCCACCACTCTGAGCACTGAGCACCCAGCACCCGGAGTACTGAGCACCCAGCACCCTGAGTACTAAGCACCGAGCACCCTGAGTACTGAGCACCCAGCACCCTGAGCACTGAACATACAGCACCCTGAGTACTGAGCACCTCGAGCACTGAGCACCCAGCAACCTGAGTACTGAGCACTGAGCACCCCGAGCACTGAGCACCCAGCACCCCGAGCACTGAGCACCCCGCACCCCGAGCACTGAGCACCCAGCACCCTGAGCACTGATCACCCAGCACCCTGAGTACTGAGCACCCAGCACCCTGAGCACTGAGTACCCAGCACCCTGAGCACTGAGCATCCAGCACCCTGAGCACTGAGAACCCAGCACCCTGAGCACTGAGCACCCAGCACCCTGAGTACTGAGCACTGAGCACCCAGCACCCCGAGCACTGAGCACCCAGCACCCTGAGTACTGAGCACTGAGCACCCAGCACCCCGAGCACTGAGCACCCAGCACCCTGAGCACTGAGCACCCAGCAGCACCCGAGTACTGAGCACCCAGCACCCTGAGTACTGAGCACCCAGCTCCCTGAGTACTGAGCACCCAGCACCCTGAGTACTGAGCACCCAGCACCCTGAGTACTGAGCACCCAGCACCCTGAGCACTGAGCACCCAGCACCCTGAGTACTGAGCACTGAGCACCCAGCACCCTGAGTACTGAGCACCCAGCACCCTGAGCACTGAGCAACCAGCACCCTGAGCACTGAGCACCCAGCACCCTGAGCACTGAGCACCCAGCACCCTGAGCACTGAGCACCCAGCACCCTGAGTAGTGAGCACCCAACGTACTGAGCACCGAGCACCCC
Organism: Microtus oregoni; assembly: GCF_018167655.1. NCBI lineage: Eukaryota > Metazoa > Chordata > Mammalia > Rodentia > Cricetidae > Microtus > Microtus oregoni. The sequence continues at coordinate 75,686 of NW_024543390.1, forward strand.
GAGCACTGAGCACCCAGCACCCTGAGTACAGAGCACCGAGCACCCCGAGCACTGAGCACCCAGCACCCAGGGTACTGAGTTCCGAGCACCCCAAGCACTGAGCACCCAGCGCCCCGAGCACCGAGCACCCTGAGCACTGAGCACCCAGCACCCTGAGTACTGAGCACCCAGCACCCTGAGCAATGAGCACCCTGAGTACTGAGCACCCAACTCCTTGAGCACTGAGCACCGAGCACCCCGAGCACTGAGCACCCAGCACCCGGAGTACTGAGCACCCAGCACCCTGAGTACTAAGCACCGAGCACCCTGAGTACTGAGCACCCAGCACCCTGAGCACTGAACACACAGCACCCTGAGTACTGAGCACCTCGAGCAGTGAGCACCCAGCACCCTGAATACTGGGCACCGAGCACCCCGAGCACTGAGCACCCAGCACCGCTAGCACTGAGCACCCAGCACCCCGAGCACTGAGCACCCAGCACCCTGAGTACTGAGCACCCAGCACCCTGAGTACTGAGCACCCAGCACCCTGAGCACTGAGTACCCAGCACCCTGAGCACTGAGCATCCAGCACCCTGAGCACTGAGCACACAGCACCCTGAGCACTGAGCACCCAGCACCCTGAGCACTGAGCACTGAGCACCCAGCACCCTGAGCACTGTGCACCCAGCACCCTGAGTACTGAGCACTGAGCACCCAGCACCCCGAGCACTGAGCCCCCAGCACTCTGAGCACTGAGCACCCAGCACCCGAGTACTGAGCACCCAGCACCCTGAGTACTGAGAACCCAGCACCCCGAGTACTGAGCACCCAGCACCCTGAGTACTGAGCACCCAGCACCGCTAGCACTGAGCACCCAGCACCCCGAGCACTGAGCACCCAGCACCCTGAGTACTGATCACCCAGCACCCTGAGTACTGAGCACCCAGCACCCTGAGCACTGAGTACCCAGCACCCTGAGCACTGAGCATCCAGCACCCTGAGCACTGAGCACACAGCACCCTGAGCACTGAGCACCCAGCACCCTGAGCACTGAGCACTGAGCACCCAGCACCCCGAGCACTGTGCACCCAGCACCCTGAGTACTGAGCACTGAGCACCGAGCACCCCGAGCACTGAGCACCCAGCACTCTGAGCACTGAGCACCCAGCACCCGAGTACTGAGCACCCAGCACCCTGAGTACTGAGCACCCAGCACCCCGAGTACTGAGCACCCAGCACCCTGAGTACTGAGCACCCAGCACCCCGAGCACTGAGCCCCCAGCACCCTGAGCACTGAGCACCCAGCACCCTGAGCACTGAGCACCCAGCACGCTGAGTACTGAACACCCAGCACCCTGAGCACTGAGCACCCTGAGCACTAAGTACTGAGCACCCAGCGCCCCGAGCACAGAGCACCCAGCACCCTGAGCACTGAGCACCCAGCACCCTGAGCACTGAGCACCCAGCACCCTGAGTACTGAGCACCCAACGTACTGAGCACCGAGCACCCTGAGCACTGAGCACCCAGCACCCTGAGCACTGAGCACCCAGCACCCTGAGCACTGAGCACCCAGCACCCTGAGCACTGAGCACCCAGCACCCTGAGTACTGAGCACCCAACGTACTGAGCACCGAGCACCCTGAGCACTGAGCACCCAGCAACCTGAGTACTGAGCACCCTGCACCCTGAGCACTGAGCACCCAGCACCCTGAGTACTGAGCACTGAGCACCCCGAGTAATGAGCACCGGGCACCCCGAGCACTAAGCACCCAGCACCCCGAGCACCGAGCACCCAGCACCCTGAGCACTGTGCACCCAGCACCCTGAGCACTAAGCACCCAGCACCCTGAGCACTGAGCACCCAGCACCCTGAGTAGTGAGCACCCAACGTACTGAGCACCGAGGACCCTGAGCACTGAGCACCCAGCACCCTGAGTACAGAGCACCGAGCACCCTGAGCAATGAGCACCCTGAGTACAGAGCACCCAACTCCTTGAGCACTGAGCACCGAGCACCCCGAGCACTGAGCACCCAGCACCCGGAGTACTTACCACCCAGCATCCTGAGTACTAAGCACCGAGCACCCTGAGTACTGAGCACCCAGCACCCTGAGCACTGAACACAAAGCACCATGAGTACTGAGCACCTCGAGCACTGAGCACCCAGCACCCTGAGTACTGGGCACCGAGCACCCTGAGCACTGAACACCCAGCACCGCTAGCACTGAGCACCCAGCACCCCGAGCACTGAGCACCCAGCACCCTGAGCACTGAGCACCCAGCACCCTGAACACTGAGCACACAGCACCCTGAGCACTGAGCACCCAGCACCCTGAGCACTGAGCACTGAGCACCCAGCACCCCGAGCACTGAGCACCCAGCACCCTGAGTACTGAGCACTGAGCACCCAGCACCCCGAGCACTGAGCACCCAGCACCCTGAGCACTGAGCACCCAGCACCAGAGTACTGAGCACCCAGCACCCTGAGTAATGAGCACCCAGCACCCCGAGTACTGAGCAACCAGCACCCTGAGTACTGAGCACCCAGCACCCTGAGCACTGAGCACCCAGCACCCTGAGTACTGATCACCCAGCACCCTGAGTACTGAGCACCCAGCACCCCGAGTACTGAGCACCCAGCACCCTGAGCTCTGAGCACCCAGCACCCCGAGCACTGTGCACCCAGCACCCTGATTACTGAGCACCCAGCACCCCGAGTACTGAGCACTGAGCACCCTGAGTACTGAGCACCCACCACTCTGAGCACTGAGCACCCAGCACCCGGAGTACTGAGCACCCAGCACCCTGAGTACTAAGCACCGAGCACCCTGAGTACTGAGCACCCAGCACCCTGAGCACTGAACATACAGCACCCTGAGTACTGAGCACCTCGAGCACTGAGCACCCAGCAACCTGAGTACTGAGCACTGAGCACCCCGAGCACTGAGCACCCAGCACCCCGAGCACTGAGCACCCCGCACCCCGAGCACTGAGCACCCAGCACCCTGAGCACTGATCACCCAGCACCCTGAGTACTGAGCACCCAGCACCCTGAGCACTGAGTACCCAGCACCCTGAGCACTGAGCATCCAGCACCCTGAGCACTGAGAACCCAGCACCCTGAGCACTGAGCACCCAGCACCCTGAGTACTGAGCACTGAGCACCCAGCACCCCGAGCACTGAGCACCCAGCACCCTGAGTACTGAGCACTGAGCACCCAGCACCCCGAGCACTGAGCACCCAGCACCCTGAGCACTGAGCACCCAGCAGCACCCGAGTACTGAGCACCCAGCACCCTGAGTACTGAGCACCCAGCTCCCTGAGTACTGAGCACCCAGCACCCTGAGTACTGAGCACCCAGCACCCTGAGTACTGAGCACCCAGCACCCTGAGCACTGAGCACCCAGCACCCTGAGTACTGAGCACTGAGCACCCAGCACCCTGAGTACTGAGCACCCAGCACCCTGAGCACTGAGCAACCAGCACCCTGAGCACTGAGCACCCAGCACCCTGAGCACTGAGCACCCAGCACCCTGAGCACTGAGCACCCAGCACCCTGAGTAGTGAGCACCCAACGTACTGAGCACCGAGCACCCCGAGCACTGAGCACCCAGCACCCTGAGTACAGAGCACCGAGCACCCCGAGCACTGAGCACCCAGCACCCAGGGTACTGAGTTCCGAGCACCCCAAGCACTGAGCACCCAGCGCCCCGAGCACCGAGCACCCTGAGCACTGAGCACCCAGCACCCTGAGTACTGAGCACCCAGCACCCTGAGCAATGAGCACCCTGAGTACTGAGCACCCAACTCCTTGAGCACTGAGCACCGAGCACCCCGAGCACTGAGCACCCAGCACCCGGAGTACTGAGCACCCAGCACCCTGAGTACTAAGCACCGAGCACCCTGAGTACTGAGCACCCAGCACCCTGAGCACTGAACACACAGCACCCTGAGTACTGAGCACCTCGAGCAGTGAGCACCCAGCACCCTGAATACTGGGCACCGAGCACCCCGAGCACTGAGCACCCAGCACCGCTAGCACTGAGCACCCAGCACCCCGAGCACTGAGCACCCAGCACCCTGAGTACTGAGCACCCAGCACCCTGAGTACTGAGCACCCAGCACCCTGAGCACTGAGTACCCAGCACCCTGAGCACTGAGCATCCAGCACCCTGAGCACTGAGCACACAGCACCCTGAGCACTGAGCACCCAGCACCCTGAGCACTGAGCACTGAGCACCCAGCACCCTGAGCACTGTGCACCCAGCACCCTGAGTACTGAGCACTGAGCACCCAGCACCCCGAGCACTGAGCCCCCAGCACTCTGAGCACTGAGCACCCAGCACCCGAGTACTGAGCACCCAGCACCCTGAGTACTGAGAACCCAGCACCCCGAGTACTGAGCACCCAGCACCCTGAGTACTGAGCACCCAGCACCGCTAGCACTGAGCACCCAGCACCCCGAGCACTGAGCACCCAGCACCCTGAGTACTGATCACCCAGCACCCTGAGTACTGAGCACCCAGCACCCTGAGCACTGAGTACCCAGCACCCTGAGCACTGAGCATCCAGCACCCTGAGCACTGAGCACACAGCACCCTGAGCACTGAGCACCCAGCACCCTGAGCACTGAGCACTGAGCACCCAGCACCCCGAGCACTGTGCACCCAGCACCCTGAGTACTGAGCACTGAGCACCGAGCACCCCGAGCACTGAGCACCCAGCACTCTGAGCACTGAGCACCCAGCACCCGAGTACTGAGCACCCAGCACCCTGAGTACTGAGCACCCAGCACCCCGAGTACTGAGCACCCAGCACCCTGAGTACTGAGCACCCAGCACCCCGAGCACTGAGCCCCCAGCACCCTGAGCACTGAGCACCCAGCACCCTGAGCACTGAGCACCCAGCACGCTGAGTACTGAACACCCAGCACCCTGAGCACTGAGCACCCTGAGCACTAAGTACTGAGCACCCAGCGCCCCGAGCACAGAGCACCCAGCACCCTGAGCACTGAGCACCCAGCACCCTGAGCACTGAGCACCCAGCACCCTGAGTACTGAGCACCCAACGTACTGAGCACCGAGCACCCTGAGCACTGAGCACCCAGCACCCTGAGCACTGAGCACCCAGCACCCTGAGCACTGAGCACCCAGCACCCTGAGCACTGAGCACCCAGCACCCTGAGTACTGAGCACCCAACGTACTGAGCACCGAGCACCCTGAGCACTGAGCACCCAGCAACCTGAGTACTGAGCACCCTGCACCCTGAGCACTGAGCACCCAGCACCCTGAGTACTGAGCACTGAGCACCCCGAGTAATGAGCACCGGGCACCCCGAGCACTAAGCACCCAGCACCCCGAGCACCGAGCACCCAGCACCCTGAGCACTGTGCACCCAGCACCCTGAGCACTAAGCACCCAGCACCCTGAGCACTGAGCACCCAGCACCCTGAGCACTGAGCACCCAGCAGCCTGAGCACTGAGCACCCAGCACCCTGAGCACTGAGCACCCAGCACCGTGAGCACTGAGCACCCAGCACCCTGAGCACTGAGCACACAGCACCCTGAGTACTGAGCACCCAATGAACTGAGCACCGAGCACCCTGAGCACTGAGCACCCAGCACCCTGAGCACTGAGTACCCAGCACCCTGAGCACTGAGCACCCAGCACCCTGAGCACTGAGCACCCAGCACCCTGAGCACTGAGCACTGAGCACCCAGCACCCTGAGTACTGAGCACCCAGCACCCTGAGCACTGAGCACCCAACACCCTGAGCACTGAGCACCCAGCACCCTGAGCACTGAGCACCCAGCACCCTGAGTAGTGAGCACCCAGCACAATGAGTACTAAGCACCGAGCAACCTGAGTACTGAGCACCGAGCACCCTGAGCACTGAACACACAGCACCCTGAGTACTGAGCACCGAGCACCCCGAGCACTGAGCACCCAGCACCGCGAGCACTGAGCACCCAGCACCCCGAGCACTGAGAACCCAGCACCCTGAGTACTGAGCACCCAGCACCCTGAGCACTGAGCACCCAGCACCCTGAGCACTGAGCACACAGCACCCTGAGCACTGAGCACCCAGCACCCTGAGTACTGAGCACCCAGCAGCCTGAGCACTGAGCACCCAGCACCCTGAGCACTGAGCACCCAGCACCCTGAGTAGTGAGCACCCAACGTACTGAGCACCGAGGACCCCGAGCACTGAGCACCCATCACCCTGAGTACTGAGCACCGATCACCCCGAGCACTGAGCACCCAGCACCCAGAGTACTGAGCTCCGAGCACCCCGAGCACTGAGCACCCAGCGCACCGAGCACTGAGCACCCAGCACCCTGAGCACTGAGCAGCCAGCACCCTGAGTACGGAGCACCCAGCACCCTGAGTACTGAACACCCAGCACCCTGAGAACTGAGCACCATGAGCACTGAGTACTGAACACTGAGCACCCTGAGCACTGAGCACCCAGCACCCCGAGTACTGAGCACCCAGCACCCTGAGCACTGAGCACCCAGCGCCCCGAGCACAGAGCACCCAGCACCCCGAGCACTGAGCACTGAGCACCCTGAGCACTGAGCACCCAGCACCCCGAGTACTGAGCACTGAGCACCCTGAGTACTGAGCACCAAGCACCCCGAGTACTGAGCACTGAGCACCCTGAGTACTGAGCACCAAGCACCCCGAGTACTGAGCACTGAGCACCCTGAGTACTGAGCACCAAGCACCCCGAGTACTGAGCACTGAGCACCCTGAGTACAGAGCACCCAGCACCCTGATCACTGAGCACCCAGCACCGTGAGCACTGAGCACACAGCACCTTGAGTACTGAGCACCGAGCACCCCGAGCACTGAGCACAAGGGAGCCAGAGTACTGAGCACCCAGCACCCTGAGCACTGAGCACCCAGCACCCCGAGCACTGAGCACCCAGCACCTTGAGTACTGAGCACCGAGCACCCCGAGCACTGAGCACCCAGCAGCCAGAGTACTGAGCACCCAGCACCCTGAGCACTGAGCACCCAGCACCCCGAGCACTGATCACCCAGCACCCTGAGTACTGAGCACCCAGCACCCTGAGCACTAAGCACCCAGCACAGTGAGTACTGAGCACACAGCACCCTGAGTACTGAGCAACCAGCACCCTGAGCACAGAGCCCTGACCACCCAGCACCCTGAGCACTGAGCACTGAGCACCCAGCACCCCAAGCACTGAGCACCCAGCACCCCGAGCACTGAGCACCCAGCACCCTGAGCACTGAGCACCCAGCACCCTGAGCACTGATCACCCAGCACCCTGAGCACTGAGCACCCAGTACCCTGAGTACTGAGCACCCAGCACCCTGAGTACTGAGCACTCAGCACCCTGAGTACTGAGCACCGAGCACCCCGAGCACTGAGTACCCAGCACCCTGAGCACAGAGCACCCTGAGGACTGAGCACCCAGCACCTTGAGTACTGAGCACCCAGCACACTGAGAACTGAGCACCCAGCACCCTGAGTAATGAGCACCCAGCACCCCGAGCACTGAGCACCCAGCACCCCGAGAATGAGCACCCAGCACCCAGGGTACTGAGTTCCGAGCACCCCGAGCACTGAGCACCCAGCGCCCCGAGCACCAAGCACCCTGAGCACTGAGCACCCAGCACCCTGAGTACTGAGCACCCAGCACCCTGAGCAATGAGCACCCTGAGTACTGAGCACCCAACTCCTTGAGCACTGAGCACCCAGCACCCGGAGTACTGAGCACCCAGCACCCTGAGTACTAAGCACCGAGCACCCTGAGTACTGAGCACCCAGCACCCTGAGCACTGAACACACAGCACCCTGAGTACTGAGCACCTCGAGCACTGAGCACCCAGCACCCTGAGTACTGGGCACCGAGCACCCCGAGCACTGAGCACCCAACACGGCTAGCACTGAGCACCCAGCACCAAGAGCACTGAGCACCCAGCACCCTGAGTACTGAGCACCCAGCACGCTGAGTACTGAGCACCCAGCACCCTGAGCACTGAGTACCCAGCACCCTGAGCACTGAGCACCCAGCACCCTGAGCACTGAGCACACAGCACCCTGAGCACTGAGCACCCAGCACCCTGAGCACTGAGCACTGAGCACCCAGCACCCCGAGCACTGAGCACCCAGCACCCTGAGTACTGAGCACTGAGCACCCAGCACCCCGAGCATTGAGCACCCAGCACCCTGAGCACTGAGCACCCAGCACCCGAGTAATGAGGACCCAGCACCCTGAGTACTGAGCACCCAGCACCCCGAGTACTGAGCACCCAGCACCCTGAGTACTGAGCACCCAGCACCCCGAGCACTGAGCACCCAGCACCCCGAGTACTGAGCACCCAGCACCCTGAGTACTGAGCACCCAGCACCCCGAGTACTGAGCACCCAGCACCCTGAGCACTGAGCACCCTGAGCACTAAGTACTGAGCACTGAGCACCCTGAGCACTGAGCACCCAGCACCCCGAGTACTGAGCACCCAGCACCCCGAGAACTGAGCACCCAGCGCCCCGAGCACAGAGCACCCAGCACCCCGAGCACTGAGCACTGAGCACCCTGAGCACTGAGCACCCAGCACCCCGAGTACTGAGCAGTGAGCACGCTGAGTACTGAGCACCCAGCACCCTGAGTACTGAGCACCGAGCATACTGAGCACCGAGCACCCAGCACCCTGAGTACTGAGCCCCCAGCACCCTGAGCACTGAGCACCCAGCACCCAGAGTACTGAGCACTGAGCACCCCGAGTACTGAGCACCCAGAACCCCGAGCACCGAGCACCCAGCACCCTGAGCAATGAGCACCCAGCACCCTGAGCACTGAGCACCCAGCACCCTGAGCACTGAGCACCCAGCACCCTGAGCACTGAGCACCCAGCACCCTGAGCACTGAGCACCCAGCACCCTGAGTACTGAGCACTGAGCACCCCGAGTACTGAGCACCAGGCACCCCGAGCACTAAGCACCCAGCACCCCGAGCACCGAGCACCCAGCACCCTGAGCACTGAGCACCCAGCACCCTGAGCACTAAGCATCCAGCACCCTGAGCACCGAGCACCCAGCACCCTGAGCACTGAGCACCCAGCACCCTGAGCACTGAGCACCCAGCACCCTGAGCACTGAGCACCCAGCACCGTGAGCACTGAGCACCCAGCACCCTGAGCACTGAGCACCGAGCACCCCGAGCACTGAGCACCCAGCACCGCTAGCACTGAGCACCCAGCACCAAGAGCACTGAGCACCCAGCACCCTGAGTACTGAGCACCCCGCACCCTGAGCACTGAGTACCCAGCACCCTGAGCACTGAGCACCCAGCTCCCTGAGCACTGAGCACACAGCACCCTGAGCACTGAGCACCCAGCACCCTGAACACTGAGCACTGAGCACCCAGCACCCCGAGCACTGAGCACCCAGCACCCTGAGTACTGAGCACTGAGCACCCAGCACCCCGAGCACTGAGCACCCAGCACCCTGAGCACTGAGCACCCAGCACCCGAGTACTGAGCACCCAGCACCCTGAGTACTGAGCACCCAGCACCCCGAGTACTGAGCACCCAGCACCCCGAGTACTGAGCACCCAGCACCCCGAGCACTGAGCACCCAGCACCCCGAGTACTGAGCACCCCGCACCCTGAGTACTGAGCACCCAGCACCCCGAGTACTGAGCACCCAGCACCCTGAGCACTGAGCACCCAGCACCCCGAGCACTGAGCACCAAGCACCCTGAGTACTGAGCACCCAGCACCCTGAGCACTGAGCACCCAGCACCACGAGTACTGAGCACCCAGCACCCTGAGCACTGAGCACCCAGCACCCTGAGCACTGAGCACCCAGCACCCTGAGCACTGAGCACCCAGCACCCTGAGTAGTGAGGACCCAGCACCCCGAGCACTGAGCACCCAGCACCCTGAGTACTGAGCACCCAGCACCCTGAGTACTGAGCACCCAGCACCCCGAGTACTGAGCACCCAGCACCCTGAGCACTGAGCACCCAGCACCCTGAGCACTGAGCACCCAGCACCCTGAGTACTGAACACCCAGCACCCTGAGCACTGAGCACCCTGAGCACTAAGTACTGAGCACTGAGCACCCTGAGCACTCAGCACCCAGCACCCCGAGTACTGAGAACCCAGCACCCCGAGCACTGAGCACCCAGCGCCCCGAGCACAGAGCACCCAGCACCCCGAGCACTGAGCACTGCGCACCCTGAGCACTGACCACCCAGCAACCCGGGTACTGAGCAGTGATCACGCTGAGTACTGAGCACCCAGCACCCTGAGTACTGAGCACCCAGCGTACTGAGCACCGAGCACCCAGCACCCTGAGTACTGAGCACCCAGCACCCTGAGCACTGAGCACCCAGCAACCTGAGTACTGAGCACTGAGCACCCCGAGTACTGAGCACACAGAACCCCGAGCACCGAGCACCCAGCACCCTGAGCAATGAGCACCCAGCACCCTGAGCACTGAGCACCCAGCACCCTGAGCACTGAGCAACCAGCACCCTGAGCACTGAGCACCCAGCACCCTGAGCACTGAGCACCCAGCACCCTGAGTACTGAGCACTGAGCACCCCAAGTACTGAGAACCGGGCACCCCGAGCACTAAGCACCCAGCACCCCGAGCACCGAGCACCCAGCACCCTGAGCACTGAGCACCCAGCACCCTGAGCACTAAGCACCCAGCACCCTGAGCACTGAGCACCCAGCACCCTGAGCACTGAGCACCCAGCACCGTGAGCACTGAGCACCCAGCACCCTGAGCACTGAGCACCGAGCACCCCTAGCACTGAGCACCCAGCACCGCTAGCACTGAGCACCCAGCACCAAGAGCACTGAGCACCGAGCACCCTGAGTAATGAGCACCCAACACCCCAAGCACTGAGCACCCTGAGCACTAAGCACCCAGCACCCTGAGCACTGAGCACCCAGCACCCTGAGCACTGAGCACCCAGCACCCTGAGCACTGAGCACCCAGCACCCTGAGCACTGAGCACTGAGCACCCTGAGCACTGACCACCCAGCACCCCGAGTACTGAGCAGTGATCACGCTGAGTACTGAGCACCCAGCACCCTGAGTACTGAGCACCCAGCGTACTGAGCACCGAGCACCCAGCACCCTGAGTACTGAGCACCCAGCACCCTGAGTACTGAGCACCCAGCACCCTGAGTACTGAGCACTGAGCACCCCGAGTACTGAGCACCCAGAACCCCGAGCACCGAGCACCCAGCACCCTGAGCAATGAGAACCCAGCACCCTGAGCACTGAGCACCCAGCACCCTGAGCACTGAGCACCCAGCACCCTGAGCACTGAGCACCCAGCACCCTGAGCACTGAGCACCCAGCACCCTGAGTACTGAGCACTGAGCACCCCAAGTACTGAGAACCGGGCACCCTGAGTACTGAGCACCCTGAGTACTGAGCACACAGCACCCTGAGCACTGAGCACCCAGCACCCTGAGCACTGAGCACCCAGCACCCTGAGTACTGAGCACTGAGCACCCCAAGTACTGAGAACCGGGCACCCTGAGTACTGAGCACCCTGAGTACTGAGCACACAGCACCGTGAGCACTAAGCACCCAGCACCCCGAGCACCGAGCACCCAGCACCCTGAGCACTGAGCACCCAGCACCCTGAGCACAAAGCACCCAGCACCCTGAGCACTGAGCACCCAGCACCCTGAGCACTGAGCACCCAGCACCCTGAACACTGAGCACCCAGCACCCTGAGCACTGAGCACCCAGCACCGTGAGCACTGAGCACCCAGCACCCTGAGCACTGAGCACCGAGCACCCTGAGCACTGAGCACCCAGCACCCTGAGTACTGAGCACCCAGCACCCTGAGCAATGAGCACCCTGAGTACTGAGCACCCAGCACCTTGAGCACTGAGCACCGAGCACCCCGAGCACTGAGCACCCAGCACCTGGAGTACTGAGCACCCAGCACAATGAGTACTAAGCACCGAGCACCCTGAGTACTGAGCACCCAGCACCCTGAGCACTGAACACACAGCACCCTGAGTACTGAGCACTGAGCACCCTGAGTACTGAGCACCCAGCGCCCTGAGCACTGAGTACCCAGCACCCTGAGCACTGAGCACCCAGCACCCTGAGCACTGAGCACCCAGAACCCTGAGAACTGAGCACCCAGCACCCTGAGTACTGAGCACCCAGCACCCTGAGTACTGAGCACTCAGCACCCTGAGTACTGAGCACCGAGCACCCCGAGCACTGAGTACCCAGCACCCTGAGCACAGAGTACCCTGAGGACTGAGTACCCAGCACCCTGAGTACTGAGCACCCAGCACCCTGAGAACTGAGCACCCAGCACCCTGAGTAATGAGCACCCAGCACCCCGAGCACTGAGCACCCAGCACCCCGAGTACTGAGCACCCAGCACCCTGAGTACTGAGCACCCAGCACCCCGAGTACTGAGCACCCAGCACCCTGAGCACTGAGCACCCAGCACCCCGAGCACTGAGCACCAAGCACCCTGAGTACTGAGCACCCAGCACCCTGAGCACTGAGCACCCAGCACCACGAGTACTGAGCACCCAGCACCCTGAGCACTGAGCACCCAGCACCCTGAGCACTGAGCACCCAGCACCCTGAGCACTGAGCACCCAGCACCCTGAGTAGTGAGGACCCAGCACCCCGAGCACTGAGCACCCAGCACCCTGAGTACTGAGCACCCAGCACCCTGAGTACTGAGCACCCAGCACCCCGAGTACTGAGCACCCAGCACCCTGAGCACTGAGCACCCAGCACCCTGAGCACTGAGCACCCAGCACCCTGAGTACTGAACACCCAGCACCCTGAGCACTGAGCACCCTGAGCACTAAGTACTGAGCACTGAGCACCCTGAGCACTCAGCACCCAGCACCCCGAGTACTGAGAACCCAGCACCCCGAGCACTGAGCACCCAGCGCCCCGAGCACAGAGCACACAGCACCCCGAGCACTGAGCACTGCGCACCCTGAGCACTGACCACCCAGCAACCCGGGTACTGAGCAGTGATCACGCTGAGTACTGAGCACCCAGCACCCTGAGTACTGAGCACCCAGCGTACTGAGCACCGAGCACCCAGCACCCTGAGTACTGAGCACCCAGCACCCTGAGCACTGAGCACCCAGCAACCTGAGTACTGAGCACTGAGCACCCCGAGTACTGAGCACACAGAACCCCGAGCACCGAGCACCCAGCACCCTGAGCAATGAGCACCCAGCACCCTGAGCACTGAGCACCCAGCACCCTGAGCACTGAGCACCCAGCACCCTGAGCACTGAGCACCCAGCACCCTGAGCACTGAGCACCCAGCACCCTGAGTACTGAGCACTGAGCACCCCAAGTACTGAGAACCGGGCACCCCGAGCACTAAGCACCCAGCACCCCGAGCACCGAGCACCCAGCACCCTGAGCACTGAGCACCCAGCACCCTGAGCACTAAGCACCCAGCACCCTGAGCACTGAGCACCCAGCACCCTGAGCACTGAGCACCCAGCACCGTGAGCACTGAGCACCCAGCACCCTGAGCACTGAGCACCGAGCACCCCTAGCACTGAGCACCCAGCAACCCTAGCACTGAGCACCCAGCACCAAGAGCACTGAGCACCGAGCACCCTGAGTAATGAGCACCCAACACCCCAAGCACTGAGCACCCTGAGCACTAAGCACCCAGCACCCTGAGCACTGAGCACCCAGCACCCTGAGCACTGAGCACCCAGCACCCTGAGCACTGAGCACCCAGCACCCTGAGCACTGAGCACTGAGCACCCTGAGCACTGACCACCCAGCACCCCGAGTACTGAGCAGTGATCACGCTGAGTACTGAGCACCCAGCACCCTGAGTACTGAGCACCCAGCGTACTGAGCACCGAGCACCCAGCACCCTGAGTACTGAGCACCCAGCACCCTGAGCACTGAGCACCCAGCACCCTGAGTACTGAGCACTGAGCACCCCGAGTACTGAGCACCCAGAACCCCGAGCACCGAGCACCCAGCACCCTGAGAAATGAGAACCCAGCACCCTGAGCACTGAGCACCCAGCACCCTGAGCACTGAGCACCCAGCACCCTGAGCACTGAGCACCCAGCACCCTGAGCACTGAGCACCCAGCACCCTGAGTACTGAGCACTGAGCACCCCAAGTACTGAGAACCGGGCACCCTGAGTACTGAGCACCCTGAGTACTGAGCACACAGCACCCTGAGCACTGAGCACCCAGCACCCTGAGCACTGAGCACCCAGCACCCTGAGTACTGAGCACTGAGCACCCCAAGTACTGAGAACCGGGCACCCTGAGTACTGAGCACCCTGAGTACTGAGCACCCAGCACCCCGAGCACCGAGCACCCAGCACCCTGAGCACTGAGCACCCAGCACCCTGAGCACAAAGCACCCAGCACCCTGAGCACTGAGCACCCAGCACCCTGAGCACTGAGCACCCAGCACCCTGAACACTGAGCACCCAGCACCCTGAGCACTGAGCACCCAGCACCGTGAGCACTGAGCACCCAGCACCCTGAGCACTGAGCACCGAGCACCCTGAGCACTGAGCACCCAGCACCCTGAGTACTGAGCACCCAGCACCCTGAGCAATGAGCACCCTGAGTACTGAGCACCCAGCACCTTGAGCACTGAGCACCGAGCACCCCGAGCACTGAGCACCCAGCACCTGGAGTACTGAGCACCCAGCACAATGAGTACTAAGCACCGAGCACCCTGAGTACTGAGCACCCAGCACCCTGAGCACTGAACACACAGCACCCTGAGTACTGAGCACTGAGCACCCTGAGTACTGAGCACCCAGCGCCCTGAGCACTGAGTACCCAGCACCCTGAGCACTGAGCACCCAGCACCCTGAGCACTGAGCACCCAGAACCCTGAGAACTGAGCACCCAGCACCCTGAGTACTGAGCACCCAGCACCCTGAGTACTGAGCACTCAGCACCCTGAGTACTGAGCACCGAGCACCCCGAGCACTGAGTACCCAGCACCCTGAGCACAGAGTACCCTGAGGACTGAGTACCCAGCACCCTGAGTACTGAGCACCCAGAACCCTGAGAACTGAGCACCCAGCACCCTGAGTAATGAGCACCCAGCACCCCGAGCACTGAGCACCCAGCACCCTGAGAATGAGCACCCAGCACCCTGAGTACTGAGCACCGAGCACCCTGAGCACTGAGTACCCAGCAACCTGATTATTGAGCACTGAGAACCCTGAGTACTGAGCACCGAGCACCCTGAGTAATGAGCACCCAGCACCCCGAGGACTGAGCACCCAGCACCCCGAGAATGAGCACCCATCACCCTGAGTACTGAGCACCCAACACCCCAAGCACTGAGCACCCTGAGCACTAAGCACCCAGCACCCTGAGCACTGAGCACCCAGCACCCTGAGCACTGAGCACCCAGCACCCTGAGCACTGAGCACCCAGCACCCTGAGCACTGAGCACCCAGCACCCTGAGCACTGAGCACTGAGCACCCAGCACCCCGAGCACTGAGCACCCAGCACCCTGAGTACTGAGCACTGAGCACCCAGCACCCCGAGCATTGAGCACCCAGCACCCTGAGCACTGAGCACCCAGCACCCGAGTACTGAGCACCCAGCACCCTGAGTACTGAGCACCCAGCACCCCGAGTACTGAGCACCCAGCACCCTGAGTACTGAGCACCCAGCACCCCGAGCACTGAGCACCCAGCACCCCGAGTACTGAGCACCCAGCACCCTGAGTACTGAGCACCCAGCACCCCGAGTACTGAGCACCCAGCACCCTGAGCACTGAGCACCCAGCACCCTGAGCACTGAGCACCCAGCACCCCGAGTACTGAGCACCCAGCACCCTGAGCACTGAGCACCCAGCACCCTGAGCACTGAGCACCCAGCACCCTGAGTACTGAACACCCAGCACCCTGAGCACTGAGCACCCTGAGCACTAAGTACTGAGCACTGAGCACCCTGAGCACTGAGCACCCAGCACCCCGAGTACTGAGCACCCAGCACCCCGAGCACTGAGCACCCAGCGCCCCGAGCACAGAGCACCCAGCACCCCGAGCACTGAGCACTGAGCACCCTGAGCACTGAGCACCCAGCACCCCGAGTACTGAGCAGTGAGCACGCTGAGTACTGAGCACCCAGCACCCTGAGTACTGAGCACCGAGCGTACTGAGCACCGAGCACCCAGCACCCTGAGTACTGAGCACCCAGCACCCTGAGCACTGAGCACCCAGCACCCTGAGTACTGAGCACTGAGCACCCCGAGTACTGAGCACCCAGAACCCCGAGCACCGAGCACCCAGCACCCTGAGCAATGAGCACCCAGCACCCTGAGCACTGAGCACCCAGCACCCTGAGCACTGAGCACCCAGCACCCTGAGCACTGAGCACCCAGCACCCTGAGCACTGAGCACCCAGCACCCTGAGTACTGAGCACTGAGCACCCCAAGTACTGAGAACCGGGCACCCTGAGTACTGAGCACCCTGAGTACTGAGCACACAGCACCCTGAGCACTGAGCACCCAGCACCCTGAGCACTGAGCACCCAGCACCCTGAGTACTGAGCACTGAGCACCCCAAGTACTGAGAACCGAGCACCCTGAGTACTGAGCACCCTGAGTACTGAGCACACAGCACCGTGAGCACTAAGCACCCAGCACCCCGAGCACCGAGCACCCAGCACCCTGAGCACTGAGCACCCAGCACCCTGAGCACAAAGCACCCAGCACCCTGAGCACTGAGCACCCAGCACCCTGAGCACTGAGCACCCAGCACCCTGAACACTGAGCACCCAGCACCCTGAGCACTGAGCATCCAGCACCGTGAGCACTGAGCACCCAGCACCCTGAGCACTGAGCACCGAGCACCCTGAGCACTGAGCACCCAGCACCCTGAGTACTGAGCACCCAGCACCCTGAGCAATGAGCACCCTGAGTACTGAGCACCCAGCACCTTGAGCACTGAGCACCGAGCACCCCGAGCACTGAGCACCCAGCACCTGGAGTACTGAGCACCCAGCACAATGAGTACTAAGCACCGAGCACCCTGAGTACTGAGCACCCAGCACCCTGAGCACTGAACACACAGCACCCTGAGTACTGAGCACTGAGCACCCTGAGTACTGAGCACCCAGCGCCCTGAGCACTGAGTACCCAGCACCCTGAGCACTGAGCACCCAGCACCCTGAGCACTGAGCACCCAGAACCCTGAGAACTGAGCACCCAGCACCCTGAGTACTGAGCACCCAGCACCCTGAGTACTGAGCACTCAGCACCCTGAGTACTGAGCACCGAGCACCCCGAGCACTGAGTACCCAGCACCCTGAGCACAGAGTACCCTGAGGACTGAGCACCCAGCACCCTGAGTACTGAGCACCCAGCACCCTGAGAACTGAGCACCCAGCACCCTGAGTAATGAGCACCCAGCACCCCGAGCACTGAGCACCCAGCACCCTGAGAATGAGCACCCAGCACCCTGAGTACTGAGCACCGAGCACCCTGAGCACTGAGTACCCAGCAACCTGAGTATTGAGCACTGAGAACCCTGAGTACTGAGCACCGAGCACCCTGAGTAATGAGCACCCAGCACCCCGAGGACTGAGCACCCAGCACCCCGAGAATGAGCACCCATCACCCTGAGTACTGAGCACCCAACACCCCAAGCACTGAGCACCCTGAGCACTAAGCACCCAGCACCCTGAGCACTGAGCACCCAGCACCCTGAGCACTGAGCACCCAGCACCCTGAGCACTGAGCACCCAGCACCCTGAGCACTGAGCACCCAGCACCGTGAGCACTGAGCACCCAGCACCCTGAGCACTGAGCACCGAGCACCCCGAGCACTGAGCAGCCAGCACCGCTAGCACTGAGCACCCAGCACCAAGAGCACTGAGCACCCAGCACCCTGAGTACTGAGCACCCAGCACCCTGAGTACTGAGCACCCAGCACCCCGAGTACTGATCACCCAGCACCCTGAGCACTGAGCACCCAGCACCCTGAGCACTGAGCACCCAGCACCCTGAGCACTGAGCACCCAGCACCCTGAGCACTGAGCACCCAGCACCCCGAGTACTGAGCACCCAGCACCCTGAGCACTGAGCACCCAGCACCCTGAGCACTGAGCACCCAGCACCCTGAGTACTGAACACCCAGCACCCTGAGCACTGAGCACCCTGAGCACTAATTACTGAGCACTGAGCACCCTGAGCACTGAGCACCCAGCACCCCGAGTACTGAGCACCCAGCACCCCGAGCACTGAGCACCCAGCGCCCCGAGCACAGAGCACCCAGCACCCCGAGCACTGAGCACTGAGCACCCTGAGCACTGAGCACCCAGCAAGCCGAGTACTGAGCAGTGAGCACGCTGAGTACTGAGCACCCAGCACCCTGAGTGCTGAGCACCGAGCGTACTGAGCACCGAGCACCCAGCACCCTGAGTACTGAGCACCCAGCACCCTGAGCACTGAGCACCCAGCACCCTGAGTACTGAGCACTGAGCACCCCGAGTACTGAGCACCCAGAACCCCGAGCACCGAGCACCCAGCACCCTGAGCAATGAGCACCCAGCACCCTGAGCACTGAGCACCCAGCACCCTGAGCACTGAGCACCCAGCACCCTGAGCACTGAGCACCCAGCACTCTGAGCACTGAGCACCCAGCACCCTGAGTACTGAGCACTGAGCACCCCGAGTACTGAGCACCGGGCACCCCGAGAACTAAGCACCCAGCACCCCGAGCACCGAGCACCCAGCACCCTGAGCACTGAGCACCCAGCACACTGAGCACTAAGCACCCAGCACCCTGAGCACTGAGCACCCAGCACCCTGAGCACTGAGCACCCAGCACCCTGAGCACTGAGCACCCAGCACCCTGAGCACTGAGCACCCAGCACCGTGAGCACTGAGCACCCAGCACCCTGAGCACTGAGCACCGAGCACCCCGAGCACTGAGCACCCAGCACCGCTAGCACTGTGCACGCAGCACCAAGAGTACTGAGCACCCAGCACCCTGAGTACTGAGCACCCAGCACCCTGAGTACTGAGCACCCCGCACCCTGAGCACTGAGTACCCAGCACCCTGAGCACTGAGCACCCAGCACCCTGAGCACTGAGCACACAGCACCCTGAGCACTGAGCACACAGCACCCTGAACACTGAGCACTGAGCACCCAGCACCCCGAGCACTGAGCACCCAGCACCCTGTGTACTGAGCACTGAGCACCCAGCACCCCGAGCAATGAGCACCCAGCACCCTGAGCACTGAGCACCCAGCACCCGAGTACTGAGCACCCAGCACCCTGAGTACTGAGCACCCAGCACCCAGAGTACTGAGCACCCAGCACCCCGAGTACTGAGCACCCAGCACCCCGAGCACTGAGCACCCAGCACCCCGAGTACTGAGCACCCAGCACCCTGAGGACTGAGCACCCAGCACCCCGAGCACTGAGCACCCAGCACCCTGAGTACTGAGCACCCAGCACCCTGAGCACTGAGCACCCAGCACCCCGAGTACTGAG
The DNA here is from genome assembly GCF_018167655.1 of Microtus oregoni. Lineage (NCBI taxonomy): Eukaryota > Metazoa > Chordata > Mammalia > Rodentia > Cricetidae > Microtus > Microtus oregoni. Next base: position 95,189 of record NW_024543390.1, read on the forward strand.
CACCCAGCACCCTGAGCACTGAGCACCCAGCACCCTGAGCACTGAGCACCCAGCACCCTGAGCACTGAGCACCCAGCACCCTGAGTAGTGAGAACCCAGCACCCCGAGCACTGAGCACCCAGCACCCTGAGTACTGAGCACCCAGCACCCTGAGTACTGAGCACCCAGCACCCCGAGTACTGAGCACCCAGCACCCTGAGCACTGAGCACCCAGCAATCTGAGCACTGAGCACCCAGCACACTGAGTACTGAACACCCAGCACCCTGAGAACTGAGCACCCTGAGCACTAAGTACTGAGCACTGAGCACCCTGAGCACTCAGCACCCAGTACCCCGAGTACTGAGCACCCAGCACCCCGAGCACTGAGCACCCAGCGCCCCGAGCACAGAGCACCCAGCACCCCGAGCACTGAGCACTGAGCACCCTGAGCACTGAGCACCCAGGACCCCGAGTACTGAGCAGTGATCACGCTGAGTACTGAGCACCCAGCACCCTGAGTACTGAGCACCCAGCGTACTGAGCACCAAGCACCCAGCACCCTGAGTACTGAGCACCCAGCACCCTGAGCACTGAGCACCCAGCACCCTGAGTACTGAGCACTGAGCACCCCGAGTACTGAGCACCCAGAACCCCGAGCACCGAGCACCCAGCACCCTGAGCAATGAGCACCCAGCACCCTGAGCACTGAGCACCCAGCACCCTGAGCACTGAGCACCCAGCACCCTGAGCACTGAGCACCCAGCACCCTGAGCACTGAGCACCCAGCACCCTGAGTACTGAGCACTGAGCACCCCAAGTACTGAGCACCGGGCACCCCGAGCACTAAGCACCCAGCACCCCGAGCACCGAGCACCCAGCACCCTGAGCACTGAGCACCCAGCACCCTGAGCACTAAGCACCCAGCACCCTGAGCACTGAGCACCGAGCACCCCGAGCACTGAGCACCCAGCACCGCTAGCACTGAGCACCCAGCACCAAGAGCACTGAGCACCCAGCACCCTGAGTACTGAGCACCCCGCACCCTGAGCACTGAGTACCCAGCACCCTGAGCACTGAGCACCCAGCACCCTGAGCACTGAGCACACAGCACCCTGAGCACTGAGCACCCAGCACCCTGAACACTGAGCACTGAGCACCCAGCACCCCAAGCACTGAGCACCCAGCACCCTGGGTACTGAGCACTGAGCACCCAGCACCCCGAGCACTGAGCACCCAGCACCCTGAGCACTGAGCACCCAGCACCCGAGTACTGAGCACCCAGCACCCTGAGTACTGAGCACCCAGCACCCCGAGTACTGAGCACCCAGCACCCCGAGTACTGAGCACCCAGCACCCCGAGCACTGAGCACCCAGCACCCCGAGTACTGAGCACCCAGCACCCTGAGTACTGAGCACCCAGCACCCCGAGTACTGAGCTCCCAGCACCCTGAGCACTGAGCACCCAGCACCCCGAGCACTGAGCACCACGCACCCTGAGTACTGAGCACCCAGCACCCTGAGCACTGAGCACCCAGCACCACGAGTACTGAGCACCCAGCACCCTGAGCACTGAGCACCCAGCACCCTGAGCACTGAGCACCCAGCACCCTGAGCACTGAGCACCCAGCACCCTGAGTAGTGAGGACCCAGCACCCCGAGCACTGAGCACCCAGCACCCTGAGTACTGAGCACCCAGCACCCTGAGTACTGAGCACCCAGCACCCCGAGTACTGAGCACCCAGCACCCTGAGCACTGAGCACCCAGCACCCTGAGCACTGAGCACCCAGCACCCTGAGTACTGAACACCCAGCGCCCTGAGCACTGAGCACCCTGAGCACTAAGTACTGAGCACTGAGCACCCTGAGCACTCAGCACCCAGCACCCCGAGTACTGAGAACCCAGCACCCCGAGCACTGAGCACCCAGCGCCCCGAGCACAGAGCACCCAGCACCCCGAGCACTGAGCACTGAGCACCCTGAGCACTGACCACCCAGCACCCCGAGTACTGAGCAGTGATCACGCTGAGTACTGAGCACCCAGCACCCTGAGTACTGAGCACCCAGCGTACTGAGCACCAAGCACCCAGCACCCTGAGTACTGAGCACCCAGCACCCTGAGCACTGAGCACCCAGCACCCTGAGTACTGAGCACTGAGCACCCCGAGTACTGAGCACCCAGAACCCCGAGCACCGAGCACCCAGCACCCTGAGCAATGAGCACCCAGCACCCTGAGCACTGAGCACCCAGCACCCTGAGCACTGAGCACCCAGCACCCTGAGCACTGAGCACCCAGCACCCTGAGCACTGAGCACCCAGCACCCTGAGTACTGAGCACTGAGCACCCCAAGTACTGAGAACCGGGCACCCCGAGCACTAAGCACCCAGCACCCCGAGCACCGAGCACCCAGCACCCTGAGCACTGAGCACCCAGCACCCTGAGCACTAAGCACCCAGCACCCTGAGCACTGAGCACCCAGCACCCTGAGCACTGAGCACCCAGCACCCTGAACACTGAGCACCCAGCACCCTGAGCACTGAGCACCCAGCACCGTGAGCACTGAGCACCCAGCACCCTGAGCACTGAGCACCGAGCACCCTGAGCACTGAGCACCCAGCACCCTGAGTACTGAGCACCCAGCACCCTGAGCAATGAGCACCCTGTGTACTGAGCACCCAGCACCTTGAGCACTGAGCACCGAGCACCCCGAGCACTGAGCACCCAGCACCTGGAGTACTGAGCACCCAGCACAATGAGTACTAAGCACCGAGCACCCTGAGTACTGAGCACCCAGCACCCTGAGCACTGAACACACAGCACCCTGAGTACTGAGCACTGAGCACCCTGAGTACTGAGCACCCAGCACCCTGAGCACTGAGTACCCAGCACCCTGAGCGCTGAGCACCCAGCACCCTGAGCACTGAGCACCCAGCACCCTGAGAACTGAGCACCCAGCACCCTGAGTACTGAGCACCCAGCACCCTGAGTACTGAGCACTCAGCACCCTGAGTACTGAGCACCGAGCACCCCGAGCACTGAGTACCCAGCACCCTGAGCACAGAGTACCCTGAGGACTGAGCACCCAGCACCCTGAGTACTGAGCACCCAGCACCCTGAGAATGAGCACCCAGCACCCCGAGTACTGAGCACCGAGCACCCTGAGCACTGAGTACCCAGCAACCTGAGTATTGAGCACTGAGAACCCTGAGTACTGAGCACCGAGCACCCTGAGTAATGAGCACCCAGCACCCCGAGGACTGAGCACCCAGCACCCCGAGAATGAGCACCCAGCACCCTGAGTACTGAGCACCCAACACCCCAAGCACTGAGCACCCTGAGCACTAAGCACCCAGCACCCTGAGCACTGAGCACCCAGCACCCTGAGCACTGAGCACCCAGCACCCTGAGCACTGAGCACCCAGCACCCTGAACACTGAGCACCCTGAGCACTGACCACCCAGCACGCCGAGTAATGAGCAGTGATCACGCTGAGTACTGAGCACCCAGCACCCTGAGTACTGAGCACCCAGCGTACTGAGCACCGAGCACCCAGCACCCTGAGTACTGAGCACCCAGCACCCTGAGCACTGAGCACCCAGCACCCTGAGTACTGAGCACTGAGCACCCCGAGTACTGAGCACCCAGAACCCCGAGCACCGAGCACCCAGCACCCTGAGCAATGAGAACCCAGCACCCTGAGCACTGAGCACCCAGCACCCTGAGCACTGAGCACCCAGCACCCTGAGCACTGAGCACCCAGCACCCTGAGCACTGAGCACCCAGCACCCTGAGTACTGTGCACTGAGCACCCCAAGTACTGAGAACCGGGCACCCCGAGCATTAAGCACCCAGCACCCCGAGCACCGAGCACCCAGCACCCTGAGCACTGAGCACCCAGCACCCTGAGCACAAAGCACCCAGCACCCTGAGCACTGAGCACCCAGCACCCTGAGCACTGAGCACCCAGCACCCTGAACACTGAGCACCCAGCACCCTGAGCACTGAGCACCCAGCACCGTGAGCACTGAGCACCCAGCACCCTGAGCACTGAGCACCGAGCACCCTGAGCACTGAGCACCCAGCACCCTGAGTACTGAGCACCCAGCACCCTGAGCAATGAGCACCCTGAGTACTGAGCACCCAGCACCTTGAGCACTGAGCACCGAGCACCCCGAGCACTGAGCACCCAGCACCTGGAGTACTGAGCACCCAGCACAATGAGTACTAAGCACCGAGCACCCTGAGTACTGAGCACCCAGCACCCTGAGCACTGAACACACAGCACCCTGAGTACTGAGCACTGAGCACCCTGAGTACTGAGCACCCAGCGCCCTGAGCACTGAGTACCCAGCACCCTGAGCACTGAGCACCCAGCACCCTGAGCACTGAGCACCCAGAACCCTGAGAACTGAGCACCCAGCACCCTGTGTACTGAGCACCCAGCACCCTGAGTACTGAGCACTCAGCACCCTGAGTACTGAGCACCGAGCACCCCGAGCACTGAGTACCCAGCACCCTGAGCACAGAGTACCCTGAGGACTGAGCACCCAGCACCCTGAGTACTGAGCACCCAGCACCGTGAGAACTGAGCACCCAGCACCCTGAGTAATGAGCACCCAGCACCCCGAGCACTGAGCACCCAGCACCCTGAGAATGAGCACCCAGCACCCTGAGTACTGAGCACCGAGCACCCTGAGCACTGAGTACCCAGCAACCTGAGTATTGAGCACTGAGAACCCTGAGTACTGAGCACCGAGCACCCTGAGCACTGAGCACCCAGCACCCCGAGAATGAGCACCCAGCACCCTGAGTACTGAGCACCCAACACCCCAAGCACTGAGCACCCTGAGCACTAAGCACCCAGCACCCTGAGCACTGAGCACCCAGCACCCTGAGCCCTGAGCACCCAGCACCCTGAGCACTGAGCACCCAGCACCGTGAGCACTGAGCACCCAGCACCCTGAGCACTGAGCACCGAGCACCCCGAGCACTGAGCACCCAGCACCGCTAGCACTGAGCACCCAGCACCAAGAGCACTGAGCACCCAGCACCCTGAGTACTGAGCACCCAGCACCCTGAGCACTGAGCTCCCAGCACCCTGAGCACTGAGCACCCAGCACCCTGAGTACTGAGCACCCAGCACCCCGAGTACTGAGCACCCAGCACCCTGAGCACTGAGCACCCAGCACCCTGAGCACTGAGCACCCAGCACCCTGAGCACTGAGCACCCAGCACCCTGAGCACTGAGCACCCAGCACCCCGAGTACTGAGCACCCAGCACCCTGAGCACTGAGCACCCAGCACCCTGAGCACTGAGCACCCAGCACCCTGAGTACTGAACACCCAGCACCCTGAGCACTGAGCACCCTGAGCACTAAGTACTGAGCACTGAGCACCCTGAGCACTGAGCACCCAGCACCCCGAGTACTGAGCACCCAGCACCCCGAGCACTGAGCACCCAGCGCCCCGAGCACAGAGCACCCAGCACCCCGAGCACTGAGCACTGAGCACCCTGAGCACTGAGCACCCAGCAACCCGAGTACTGAGCAGTGAGCACGCTGAGTACTGAGCACCCAGCACCCTGAGTACTGAGCACCGAGCGTACTGAGCACCGAGCACCCAGCACCCTGAGTACTGAGCACCCAGCACCCTGAGCACTGAGCACCCAGCACCCTGAGTACTGAGCACTGAGCACCCCGAGTACTGAGCACCCAGAACCCCGAGCACCGAGCACCCAGCACCCTGAGCAATGAGCACCCAGCACCCTGAGCACTGAGCACCCAGCACCCTGAGCACTGAGCACCCAGCACCCTGAGCACTGAGCACCCAGCACCCTGAGCACTGAGCACCCAGCACCCTGAGTACTGAGCACTGAGCACCCCGAGTACTGAGCACCGGGCACCCCGAGCACTAAGCACCCAGCACCCCGAGCACCGAGCACCCAGCACCCTTAGCACTGAGCACCCAGCACCCTGAGCACTAAGCACCCAGCACCCTGAGCACTGAGCACCCAGCACCCTGAGCACTGAGCACCCAGCACCCTGAGCACTGAGCACCGAGCACCCCGAGCACTGAGCACCCAGCACCGCTAGCATTGAGCACGCAGCACCAAGAGCACTGAGCACCCAGCACCCTGAGTACTGAGCACCCAGCACCCTGAGTACTGAGCACCCCGCACCCTGAGCACTGAGTACCCAGCACCCTGAGCACTGAGCACACAGCACCCTGAGCACTGAGCACCCAGCACCCTGAACACTGAGCACTGAGCACCCAGCACCCCGAGCACTGAGCACCCAGCACCCTGTGTACTGAGCACTGAGCACCCAGCACCCCGAGCACTGAGCACCCAGCACCCTGAGCACTGAGCACCCAGCACCCGAGTACTGAGCACCCAGCACCCTGAGTACTGAGCACCCAGCACCCAGAGTACTGAGCACCCAGCACCCCGAGTACTGAGCACCCAGCACCCCGAGCACTGAGCACCCAGCACCCCGAGTACTGAGCACCCAGCACCCTGAGTACTGAGCACCCAGCACCCCGAGTACTGAGCACCCAGCACCCTGAGGACTGAGCACCCAGCACCCCGAGCACTGAGCACCCAGCACCCTGAGTACTAAGCACCCAGCACCCTGAGCACTGAGCACCCAGCACCCCGAGTACTGAGCACCCAGCACCCTGAGCACTGAGCACCCAGCACCCTGAGCACTGAGCACCCAGCACCCTGAGCACTGAGCACCCAGCACCCTGAGTAGTGAGGACCCAGCACCCCGAGCACTGAGCACCCAGCACCCTGAGTACTGAGCACCCAGCACCCTGAGTACTGAGCACCCAGCACCCCGAGTACTGAGCACCCAGCACCCTGAGCACTGAGCACCCAGCACCCTGAGCACTGAGCACCCAGCACCCTGAGTACTGAACACCCAGCACCCTGAGCACTGAGCACCCTGAGCACTAAGTACTGAGCACTGAGCACCCTGAGCACTCAGCACCCAGCACCCCGAGTACTGAGCACCCAGCACCCCGAGCACTGAGCACCCAGCGCCCCGAGCACAGAGCACCCAGCACCCCGAGCACTGAGCACTGAGCACCCTGAGCACTGAGCACCCAGCACCCCGAGTACTGAGCAGTGATCACGCTGAGTACTGAGCACCCAGCACCCTGAGTACTGAGCACCCAGCGTACTGAGCACCGAGCACCCAGCACCCTGAGTACTGAGCACCCAGCACCCTGAGCACTGAGCACCCAGCACCCTGAGTACTGAGCACTGAGCACCCCGAGTACTGAGCACCCAGAACCCCGAGCACCGAGCACCCAGCACCCTGAGCAATGAGCACCCAGCACCCTGAGCACTGAGCACCCAGCACCCTGAGCACTGAGCACCCAGCACCCTGAGCACTGAGCACCCAGCACCCTGAGCACTGAGCACCCAGCACCCTGAGTACTGAGCACTGAGCACCCCAAGTACTGAGCACCGGGCACCCCGAGCACTAAGCACCCAGCACCCCGAGCACCGAGCACCCAGCACCCTGAGCACTGAGCACCCAGCACCCTGAGCACTAAGCACCCAGCACCCTGAGCACTGAGCACCCAGCACCCTGAGCACTGAGCACCCAGCACCCTGAACACTGAGCACCCAGCACCCTGAGCACTGAGCACCCAGCACCGTGAGCACTGAGCACCCAGCACCCTGAGCACTGAGCACCCAGCACCCTGAACACTGAGCACCCAGCACCCTGAGCACTGAGCACCCAGCACCGTGAGCACTGAGCACCCAGCACCCTGAGCACTGAGCACCGAGCACCCTGAGCACTGAGCACCCAGCACCCTGAGTACTGAGCACCCAGCACCCTGAGCACTGAGCACCCAGCACCCTGAGTACTGAGCACTGAGCACCCCGAGTACTGAGCACCCAGAACCCCGAGCACCGAGCACCCAGCACCCTGAGCAATGAGCACCCAGCACCCTAAGCACTGAGCACCCAGCACCCTGAGCACTGAGCACCCAGCACCCTGAGCACTGAGCACCCAGCACCCTGAGCACTGAGCACCCAGCACCCTGAGTACTGAGCACTGAGCACAGCAAGTACTGAGAACCGGGCACCCCGAGCACTAAGCACCCAGCACCCCGAGCACCGAGCACCCAGCACCCTGAGCACTGAGCACCCAGCACCCTGAGCACTAAGCACCCAGCACCCTGAGCACTGAGCACCCAGCACCCTGAGCACTGAGCACCCAGCACCCTGAACACTGAGCACCCAGCACCCTGAGCACTGAGCACCCAGCACCGTGAGCACTGAGCACCCAGCACCCTGAGCACTGAGCACCGAGCACCCTGAGCACTGAGCACCCAGCACCGTGAGCACTGAGCACCCAGCACCCTGAGCACTGAGCACCCAGCACCCTGAACACTGAGCACCCAGCACCCTGAGCACTGAGCACCCAGCACCGTGAGCACTGAGCACCCAGCACCCTGAGCACTGAGCACCGAGCACCCTGAACACTGAGCACCCAGCACCCTGAGCACTGAGCACCCAGCACCGTGAGCACTGAGCACCCAGCACCGTGAGCACTGAGCACCCAGCACCCTGAGTACTGAGCACCCAGCACCCTGAGCAATGAGCACCCTGAGTACTGAGCACCCAGCACCTTGAGCACTGAGCACCGAGCACCCCGAGCACTGAGCACCCAGCACCTGGAGTACTGAGCACCCAGCACAATGAGTACTAAGCACCGAGCACCCTGAGTACTGAGCACCCAGCACCCTGAGCACTGAACACACAGCACCCTGAGTACTGAGCACTGAGCACCCTGAGTACTGAGCACCCAGCACCCTGAGCACTGAGTACCCAGCACCCTGAGCACTGAGCACCCAGCACCCTGAGCACTGAGCACCCAGCACCCTGAGAACTGAGCACCCAGCACCCTGAGTACTGAGCACCCAGCACCCTGAGTACTGAGCACTCAGCACCCTGAGTACTGAGCACCGAGCACACCGAGCACTGAGTACCCAGCACCCTGAGCACAGAGTACCCTGAGGACTGAGCACCCAGCACCCCGAGCACTGAGCACCCAGCACCCTGAGAATGAGCACCCAGCACCCCGAGTACTGAGCACCGAGCACCCTGAGCACTGAGTACCCAGCAACCTGAGTATTGAGCACTGAGAACCGTGAGTACTGAGCACCGAGCACCCTGAGTAATGAGCACCCAGCACCCCGAGGACTGAGCACCCAGCACCCCGAGAATGAGCACCCAGCACCCTGAGTACTGAGCACACAAACACCCCAAGCACTGAGCACCCTGAGCACTAAGCACCCAGCACCCTGAGCACTGAGCACCCAGCACCCTGAGCACTGAGCACCCAGCACCCTGAGCACTGAGCACCCAGCACCCTGAGCACTGAGCACTGAGCACCCTGAGCACTGACCACCCAGCACCCCGAGTACTGAGCAGTGATCACGCTGAGTACTGAGCACCCAGCACCCTGAGTACTGAGCACCCAGCGTACTGAGCACCGAGCACCCAGCACCTTGAGTACTGAGCACCCAGCACCCTGAGCACTGAGCACCCAGCACCCTGAGTACTGAGCACTGAGCACCCCGAGTACTGAGCACCCAGAACCCCGAGCACCGAGCACATAGCACACTGAGCAATGAGCACCCAGCACCCTGAGCACTGAGCACCCAGCACCCTGAGCACTGAGCACCCAGCACCCTGAGCACTGAGCACCCAGCACCCTGAGCACTGAGCACCCAGCACCCTGAGTACTGAGCACTGAGCACCCCAAGTACTGAGAACCGGGCACCCCGAGCACTAAGCACCCAGCACCCCGAGCACCGAGCACCCAGCACCCTGAGCACTGAGCACCCAGGACCCTGAGCACTAAGCACCCAGCACCCTGAGCACTGAGCACCCAGCACCCTGAGCACTGAGCACCCAGAACCCTGAACACTGAGCACCCAGCACCCTCAGCACTGAGCACCCAGCACCGTGAGCACTGAGCACCCAGCACCCTGAGCACTGAGCACCGAGCACCCTGAGCACTGAGCACCCAGCACCCTGAGTACTGAGCACCCAGCACCCTGAGCAATGAGCACCCTGAGTACTGAGCACCCAGCACCTTGAGCACTGAGCACCGAGCACCCCGAGCACTGAGCACCCAGCACCTGGAGTACTGAGCACCCAGCACAATGAGTACTAAGCACCGAGCACCCTGAGTACTGAGCACCCAGCACCCTGAGTACTGAGCACTGAGCACCCTGAGTACTGAGCACCCAGCACCCTGAGCACTGAGTACCCAGCACCCTGAGCACTGAGCACCCAGCACCCTGAGCACTGAGCACCCAGCACCCTGAGAACTGAGCACCCAGCACCCTGAGTACTGAGCACCCAGCACCCTGAGTACTGAGCACTCAGCACCCTGAGTACTGAGCACCGAGCACCCCGAGCACTGAGTACCCAGCACCCTGAGCACAGAGTACCCTGAGGACTGAGCACCCAGCACCCTGAGTACTGAGCACCGAGCACCCTGAGAACTGAGCACCCAGCACCCTGAGTAATGAGCACCCAGCACCCCGAGCACTGAGCACCCAGCACCCTGAGAATGAGCACCCAGCACCCCGAGTACTGAGCACCGAGCACCCTGAGCACTGAGCACCCAGCACCCTGAGTACTGAACACCCAGCACCCTGAGCACTGAGCACCCTGAGCACTAAGTACTGAGCACTGAGCACCCTGAGCACTCAGCACCCAGCACCCCGAGTACTGAGCACCCAGCACCCCGAGCACTGAGCACCCAGCGCCCCGAGCACAGAGCACCCAGCACCCCGAGCACTGAGCACTGAGCACCCTGAGCACTGAGCACCCAGCACCCCGAGTACTGAGCAGTGATCACGCTGAGTACTGAGCACCCAGCACCCTGAGTACTGAGCACCCAGCGTACTGAGCACCGAGCACCCAGCACCCTGAGTACTGAGCACCCAGCACCCTGAGCACTGAGCACCCAGCACCCTGAGTACTGAGCACTGAGCACCCCGAGTACTGAGCACCCAGAACCCCGAGCACCGAGCACCCAGCACCCTGAGCAATGAGCACCCAGCACCCTGAGCACTGAGCACCCAGCACCCTGAGCACTGAGCACCCAGCACCCTGAGCACTGAGCACCCAGCACCCTGAGCACTGAGCACCCAGCACCCTGAGTACTGAGCACTGAGCACCCCAAGTACTGAGCACCGGGCACCCCGAGCACTAAGCACCCAGCACCCCGAGCACCGAGCACCCAGCACCCTGAGCACTGAGCACCCAGCACCCTGAGCACTAAGCACCCAGCACCCTGAGCACTGAGCACCCAGCACCCTGAGCACTGAGCACCCAGCACCCTGAACACTGAGCACCCAGCACCCTGAGCACTGAGCACCCAGCACCGTGAGCACTGAGCACCCAGCACCCTGAGCACTGAGCACCCAGCACCCTGAACACTGAGCACCCAGCACCCTGAGCACTGAGCACCCAGCACCGTGAGCACTGAGCACCCAGCACCCTGAGCACTGAGCACCGAGCACCCTGAGCACTGAGCACCCAGCACCCTGAGTACTGAGCACCCAGCACCCTGAGCACTGAGCACCCAGCACCCTGAGTACTGAGCACTGAGCACCCCGAGTACTGAGCACCCAGAACCCCGAGCACCGAGCACCCAGCACCCTGAGCAATGAGCACCCAGCACCCTAAGCACTGAGCACCCAGCACCCTGAGCACTGAGCACCCAGCACCCTGAGCACTGAGCACCCAGCACCCTGAGCACTGAGCACCCAGCACCCTGAGTACTGAGCACTGAGCACAGCAAGTACTGAGAACCGGGCACCCCGAGCACTAAGCACCCAGCACCCCGAGCACCGAGCACCCAGCACCCTGAGCACTGAGCACCCAGCACCCTGAGCACTAAGCACCCAGCACCCTGAGCACTGAGCACCCAGCACCCTGAGCACTGAGCACCCAGCACCCTGAACACTGAGCACCCAGCACCCTGAGCACTGAGCACCCAGCACCGTGAGCACTGAGCACCCAGCACCCTGAGCACTGAGCACCGAGCACCCTGAGCACTGAGCACCCAGCACCGTGAGCACTGAGCACCCAGCACCCTGAGCACTGAGCACCCAGCACCCTGAACACTGAGCACCCAGCACCCTGAGCACTGAGCACCCAGCACCGTGAGCACTGAGCACCCAGCACCCTGAGCACTGAGCACCGAGCACCCTGAACACTGAGCACCCAGCACCCTGAGCACTGAGCACCCAGCACCGTGAGCACTGAGCACCCAGCACCGTGAGCACTGAGCACCCAGCACCCTGAGTACTGAGCACCCAGCACCCTGAGCAATGAGCACCCTGAGTACTGAGCACCCAGCACCTTGAGCACTGAGCACCGAGCACCCCGAGCACTGAGCACCCAGCACCTGGAGTACTGAGCACCCAGCACAATGAGTACTAAGCACCGAGCACCCTGAGTACTGAGCACCCAGCACCCTGAGCACTGAACACACAGCACCCTGAGTACTGAGCACTGAGCACCCTGAGTACTGAGCACCCAGCACCCTGAGCACTGAGTACCCAGCACCCTGAGCACTGAGCACCCAGCACCCTGAGCACTGAGCACCCAGCACCCTGAGAACTGAGCACCCAGCACCCTGAGTACTGAGCACCCAGCACCCTGAGTACTGAGCACTCAGCACCCTGAGTACTGAGCACCGAGCACACCGAGCACTGAGTACCCAGCACCCTGAGCACAGAGTACCCTGAGGACTGAGCACCCAGCACCCCGAGCACTGAGCACCCAGCACCCTGAGAATGAGCACCCAGCACCCCGAGTACTGAGCACCGAGCACCCTGAGCACTGAGTACCCAGCAACCTGAGTATTGAGCACTGAGAACCGTGAGTACTGAGCACCGAGCACCCTGAGTAATGAGCACCCAGCACCCCGAGGACTGAGCACCCAGCACCCCGAGAATGAGCACCCAGCACCCTGAGTACTGAGCACACAAACACCCCAAGCACTGAGCACCCTGAGCACTAAGCACCCAGCACCCTGAGCACTGAGCACCCAGCACCCTGAGCACTGAGCACCCAGCACCCTGAGCACTGAGCACCCAGCACCCTGAGCACTGAGCACTGAGCACCCTGAGCACTGACCACCCAGCACCCCGAGTACTGAGCAGTGATCACGCTGAGTACTGAGCACCCAGCACCCTGAGTACTGAGCACCCAGCGTACTGAGCACCGAGCACCCAGCACCTTGAGTACTGAGCACCCAGCACCCTGAGCACTGAGCACCCAGCACCCTGAGTACTGAGCACTGAGCACCCCGAGTACTGAGCACCCAGAACCCCGAGCACCGAGCACCCAGCACCCTGAGCAATGAGCACCCAGCACCCTGAGCACTGAGCACCCAGCACCCTGAGCACTGAGCACCCAGCACCCTGAGCACTGAGCACCCAGCACCCTGAGCACTGAGCACCCAGCACCCTGAGTACTGAGCACTGAGCACCCCAAGTACTGAGAACCGGGCACCCCGAGCACTAAGCACCCAGCACCCCGAGCACCGAGCACCCAGCACCCTGAGCACTGAGCACCCAGCACCCTGAGCACTAAGCACCCAGCACCCTGAGCACTGAGCACCCAGCACCCTGAGCACTGAGCACCCAGAACCCTGAACACTGAGCACCCAGCACCCTGAGCACTGAGCACCCAGCACCGTGAGCACTGAGCACCCAGCACCCTGAGCACTGAGCACCGAGCACCCTGAGCACTGAGCACCCAGCACCCTGAGTACTGAGCACCCAGCACCCTGAGCAATGAGCACCCTGAGTACTGAGCACCCAGCACCTTGAGCACTGAGCACCGAGCACCCCGAGCACTGAGCACCCAGCACCTGGAGTACTGAGCACCCAGCACAATGAGTACTAAGTACCGAGCACCCTGAGTACTGAGCACCCAGCACCCTGAGTACTGAGCACTGAGCACCCTGAGTACTGAGCACCCAGCACCCTGAGCACTGAGTACCCAGCACCCTGAGCACTGAGCACCCAGCACCCTGAGCACTGAGCACCCAGCACCCTGAGAACTGAGCACCCAGCACCCTGAGTACTGAGCACCCAGCACCCTGAGTACTGAGCACTCAGCACCCTGAGTACTGAGCACCGAGCACCCCGAGCACTGAGTACCCAGCACCCTGAGCACAGAGTACCCTGAGGACTGAGCACCCAGCACCCTGAGTACTGAGCACCGAGCACCCTGAGAACTGAGCACCCAGCACCCTGAGTAATGAGCACCCAGCACCCCGAGCACTGAGCACCCAGCACCCTGAGAATGAGCACCCAGCACCCCGAGTACTGAGCACCGAGCACCCTGAGCACTGAGTACCCAGCAACCTGAGTATTGAGCACTGAGAACCCTGAGTACTGAGCACCGAGCACCCTGAGTAATGAGCACCCAGCACCCCGAGGACTGAGCACCCAGCACCCCGAGAATGAGCACCCAGCACCCTGAGTACTGAGCACCCAACACCCCAAGCACTGAGCACCCTGAGCACTAAGCACCCAGCACCCTGAGCACTGAGCACCCAGCACCCTGAGCACTGAGCACCCAGCACCCTGAGCACTGAGCACCCAGCACCCTGAGCACTGAGCACCCAGCACCGTGAGCACTGAGCACCCAGCACCCTGAGCACTGAGCACCGAGCACCCCGAGCACTGAGCACCCAGCACCGCTAGCACTGAGCACCCAGCACCAAGAGCACTGAGCACCCAGCACCCTGAGTACTGAGCACCCAGCACCGTGAGTACTGAGCACCCAGCACCCCGAGTACTGAGCACCCAGCACCCTGAGCACTGAGTACCCAGCACCCTGAGCACTGAGCACCCAGCACCCTGAGCACTGAGCACACAGCACCCTGAGCACTGAGCACCCAGCACCCCGAGTACTGAGCACCCAGCACCCTGAGCACTGAGCACCCAGCACCCTGAGCACTGAGCACCCAGCACCCTGAGTACTGAACACCCAGCACCCTGAGCACTGAGCACCCTGAGCACTAAGTACTGAGCACTGAGCACCCTGAGCACTGAGCACCCAGCACCCCGAGAACTGAGCACCCAGCACCCCGAGCACTGAGCACCCAGCGCCCCGAGCACAGAGCACCCAGCACCCCGAGCACTGAGCACTGAGCCCCCTGAGCACTGAACACCCAGCAACCCGAGTACTGAGCAGTGAGCACGCTGAGTACTGAGCACCCAGCACCCTGAGTACTGAGCACCGAGCGTACTGAGCACCGAGCACCCAGCACCCTGAGTACTGAGCACCCAGCACCCTGAGCACTGAGCACCCAGCACCCTGAGTACTGAGCACTGAGCACCCCGAGTACTGAGCACCCAGAACGACGAGCACCGAGCACCCAGCACCCTGAGCAATGAGCACCCAGCACCCTGAGCACTGAGCACCCAGCACCCTGAGCACTGAGCACCCAGCACCCCGAGCACTGAGCACCGAGCACCCTGAGCACTGAGCACCCAGCACCCTGAGTACTGAGCACCCAGCACCCTGAGCAATGAGCACCCTGAGTACTGAGCCCCCAGCACCTTGAGCACTGAGCACCGAGCACCCCGAGCACTGAGCACCCAGCACCTGGAGTACTGAGCACCCAGCACAATGAGTACTAAGCACCGAGCACCCTGAGTACTGAGCACCCAGCACCCTGAGCACTGAACACACAGCACCCTGAGGACTGAGCACTGAGCACCCTGAGTACTGAGCACCCAGCACCCTGAGCACTGAGTACCCAGCACCCTGAGCACTGAGCACCCAGCACCCTGAGCACTGAGCACCCAGCACCCTGAGTACTGAGCACCCAGCACCCTGAGTACTGAGCACCCAGCACCCTGAGTACTGAGCACTCAGCACCCTGAGTACTGAGCACCGAGCACCCCGAGCACTGAGTACCCAGCACCCTGAGCACAGAGTACCCTGAGGACTGAGCACCCAGCACCCTGAGTACTGAGCACCCAGCACCCTGAGAACTGAGCACCCAGCACCCTGAGTAATGAGTACCCAGCACCCCGAGCACTGAGCACCCAGCACCCTGAGAATGAGCACCCAGCACCCCGAGTACTGAGCACCGAGCACCCTGAGCACTGAGTACCCAGCAACCTGAGTATTGAGCACTGAGAACCCTGAGTACTGAGCACCGAGCACCCTGAGTAATGAGCACCCAGCACCCCGAGGACTGAGCACCCAGCACCCCGAGAATGAGCACCCAGCACCCTGAGTACTGAGCACCCAACACCCCAAGCACTGAGCACCCTGAGCACTAAGCACCCAGCACCCTGAGCACTGAGCACCCAGCACCCTGAGCACTGAGCACCCAGCACCCTGAGCACTGAGCACCCAGCACCCTGAGCACTGAGCACCCAGCACCGTGAGCACTGAGCACCCAGCACCCTGAGCACTGAGCACCGAGCACCCCGAGCACTGAGCACCCAGCACCGCTAGCACTGAGCACCCAGCACCAAGAGCACTGAGCACCCAGCACCCTGAGTACTGAGCACCCAGCACCCTGAGTACTGAGCACCCCGCACCCTGAGCACTGAGTACCCAGCACCCTGAGCACTGAGCACCCAGCACCCTGAGCACTGAGCACACAGCACCCTGAGCACTGAGCACCCAGCACCCTGAACACTGAGCACTGAGCACCCAGCACCCCGAGCACTGAGCACCCAGCACCCTGAGTACTGAGCACTGAGCACCCAGCACCCCGAGCACTGAGCACCCAGCACCCTGAGCACTGAGCACCCAGCACCCCGAGCACTGAGCACCCAGCACCCCGAGTACTGAGCACCCAGCACCCTGAGTACTGAGCACCCAGCACCCCGAGCACTGAGCACCCAGCACCCTGAGTACTGAGCACCCAGCACCCTGAGTACTGAGCACCCAGCACCCTGAGCACTGAGCACCCAGCACCCTGAGTACTGAGCACTGAGCACCCAGCACCCCGAGCACTGAGCACCCAGCACCCTGAGCACTGAGCACCCAGCACCCCGAGCACTGAGCACCCAGCACCCTGAGCACTGAGCTCCCAGCACCCCGAGCACTGAGCACCCAGCACCCTGAGTACTGAGCACCCAGCACCCTGAGCACTGAGCACCCAGCACCCCGAGTACTGAGCACCCAGCACCCTGAGCACTGAGCACCCAGCACCCTGAGCACTGAGCACCCAGCACCCTGAGCACTGAGCACCCAGCACCCTGAGTAGTGAGGACCCAGCACCCCGAGCACTGAGCACCCAGCACCCTGAGTACTGAGCACCCAGCACCCTGAGTACTGAGCACCCAGCACCCCGAGTACTGAGCACCCAGCACCCTGAGCACTGAGCACCCAGCACCCTGAGCACTGAGCACCCAGCACCCTGAGTACTGAACACCCAGCACCCTGAGCACTGAGCACCCTGAGGACTAAGTACTGAGCACTGAGCACCCTGAGCACTCAGCACCCAGCACCCCGAGTACTGAGCACCCAGCACCCCGAGCACTGAGCACCCAGCGCCCCGAGCACAGAGCACCCAGCACCCCGAGCACTGAGCACTGAGCACCCTGAGCACTGAGCACCCAGCACCCCGAGTACTGAGCAGTGAGCATGCTGAGTACTGAGCACCCAGCACCCTGAGGACTGAGCACCCAGCGTACTGAGCACCGAGCACCCAGCACCCTGAGTACTGAGCACCCAGAACCCTGAGCACTGAGCACCCAGCACCCTGAGTACTGAGCACTGAGCACCCCGAGTACTGAGCACCCAGAACCCCGAGCACCGAGCACCCAGCACCCTGAGCAATGAGCACCCAGCACCCTGAGCACTGAGCACCCAGCACCCTGAGCACTGAGCACCCAGCACCCTGAGCACTGAGCACCCAGCACCCTGAGCACTGAGCACCCAGCACCCTGAGTACTGAGCACTGAGCACCCCGAGTACTGAGCACCGGGCACCCCGAGCACTAAGCACCCAGCACCCCGAGCACCGAGCACCCAGCACCCTGAGCACTGAGCACCCAGCACCCTGAGCACTAAGCACCCAGCACCCTGAGCACTGAGCACCCAGCACCCTGAGCACTGAGCACCCAGCACCCTGAACACTGAGCACCCAGCACCATGAGCACTGAGCACCCAGCACCGTGAGCACTGAGCACCCAGCACCCTGAGCACTGAGCACCGAGCACCCTGAGCACTGAGCACCCAGCACCCTGAGTACTGAGCACCCAGCACCCTGAGCAATGAGCACCCTCAGTACTGAGCACCCAGCACCTTGAGCACTGAGCACCGAGCACCCCGAGCACTGAGCACCCAGCACCCGGAGTACTGAGCACCCAGCACAATGAGTACTAAGCACCGAGCACCCTGAGTACTGAGCACCCAGCACCCTGAGCACTGAACACACAGCACCCTGAGTACTGAGCACTGAGCACCCTGAGTACTGAGCACCCAGCACCCTGAGCACTGAGTACCCAGCACCCTGAGCACTGAGCACCCAGCACCCTGAGCACTGAGCACCCAGCACCCTGAGTACTGAGCACCCAGCACCCTGAGTACTGAGCACCCAGCTCCCTGAGTACTGAGCACTCCGCACCCTGAGTACTGAGCACCGAGCACCCCGAGCACTGAGTACCCAGCACCCTGAGCACAGAGCAACCTGAGGACTGAGCACCCAGCACCCTGAGTACTGAGCACCCAGCACCCTGAGAACTGAGCACCCAGCACCCTGAGTAATGAGCACCCAGCACCGCGAGCACTGAGCACCCAGCTCCCCGAGAATGAGCACCCAGCACCCCGAGTACTGAGCACCGAGCACCCTGAGCACTGAGTACCCAGCAACCTGAGTATTGAGCACTGAGAACCCTGAGTACTGAGCACCGAGCACCCTGAGTAATGAGCACCCAGCACCCCGAGGACTGAGCACCCAGCACCCCGAGAATGAGCACCCAGCACCCCGAGAATGAGCACCCAGCACCCAGGGTACTGAGTTCCGAGCACCCCGAGCACTGAGCACCCAGCGCCCCGAGCACCGAGCACCCTGAGCACTGAGCACCCAGCACCCTGAGTACTGAGCACCCAGCACCCTGAGCAATGAGCACCCTGAGTACTGAGCACCCAACTCCTTGAGCACTGAGCACCCAGCACCCTGAGCACTGACCACCCAGCACCCTGAGTAGTGAGCACCCAACGTACTGAGCACCGAGGACCCCGAGCACTGAGCACCCAGCACCCTGAGTACTGAGCACCGATCACCCCGAGCACTGAGCACCCAGCACCCAGAGTACTGAGCTCCGAGCACCCCGTGCACTGAGCACCCAGCGCCCCGAGCACTGAGCACCCAGCACCCTGAGCACTGAGCAGCCAGCACCCTGAGTACTGAGCACCCAGCACCCTGAGTACTGAACACCCAGCACCCTGAGCACTGAGCACCCTGAGCACTGAGTACTGAGCACTGAGCACCCTGAGCACTGAGCACGAAGCACCCCGAGTACTGAGCACCCAGCACCCTGAGCACTGAGCACCCAGCGCCCCGAGCACAGAGCACCCAGCACCCCGAGCACTGAGCACTGAGCACCCTGAGCACTGAGCACCCAGCACCCCGAGTACTGAGAACTGAGCACCCTGAGTACTGAGCACCCAGCACCCTGAGCACTGAGTACCCAGCACCCTGAGTATTGAGCACTGAGAACCCTGAGTACTGAGCACCGAGCACCCTGAGTAAAGAGCACCCAGCACCCTGATCACTGAGCACGGAGCAACCCGAGGACTGAGCACCCACCACAATGAGCACTGAGCACCCAGCACCTTGAGTACTGAGCACCGAGCATCCCGAGCACTGAGCACCCAGCACCCAGAGTACTGAGCACCCAGCACCCTGAGCACTGAGCACCCAGCACCCCGAGCATTGATCACCCAGCACCCTGAGTACTGAGCACCCAGCACCCTGAACACTGAGCACCCAGCACCCTGAGTACTGAGCACCCAGCACCCTGAGCAATGAGCACCCTCAGTACTGAGCACCCAGCACCTTGAGCACTGAGCACCGAGCACCCCGAGCACTGAGCACCCAGCACCCGGAGTACTGAGCACCCAGCACAATGAGTACTAAGCACCGAGCACCCTGAGTACTGAGCACCCAGCACCCTGAGCACTGAACACACAGCACCCTGAGTACTGAGCACTGAGCACCCTGAGTACTGAGCACCCAGCACCCTGAGCACTGAGTACCCAGCACCCTGAGCACTGAGCACCCAGCACCCTGAGCACTGAGCACCCAGCACCCTGAGTACTGAGCACCCAGCACCCTGAGTACTGAGCACCCAGCTCCCTGAGTACTGAGCACTCCGCACCCTGAGTACTGAGCACCGAGCACCCCGAGCACTGAGTACCCAGCACCCTGAGCACAGAGCAC
Organism: Microtus oregoni; assembly: GCF_018167655.1. NCBI lineage: Eukaryota > Metazoa > Chordata > Mammalia > Rodentia > Cricetidae > Microtus > Microtus oregoni. The sequence goes on from NW_024543390.1 coordinate 115,644, forward strand.
CCTGAGCACTGAGTACCCAGCAACCTGAGTATTGAGCACTGAGAACCCTGAGTACTGAGCACCGAGCACCCTGAGTAATGAGCACCCAGCACCCCGAGGACTGAGCACCCAGCACCCCGAGAATGAGCACCCAGCACCCCGAGAATGAGCACCCAGCACCCAGGGTACTGAGTTCCGAGCACCCCGAGCACTGAGCACCCAGCGCCCCGAGCACCGAGCACCCTGAGCACTGAGCACCCAGCACCCTGAGTACTGAGCACCCAGCACCCTGAGCAATGAGCACCCTGAGTACTGAGCACCCAACTCCTTGAGCACTGAGCACCCAGCACCCTGAGCACTGAGCACCCAGCACCCTGAGTAGTGAGCACCCAACGTACTGAGCACCGAGGACCCCGAGCACTGAGCACCCAGCACCCTGAGTACTGAGCACCGATCACCCCGAGCACTGAGCACCCAGCACCCAGAGTACTGAGCTCCGAGCACCCCGTGCACTGAGCACCCAGCGCCCCGAGCACTGAGCACCCAGCACCCTGAGCACTGAGCAGCCAGCACCCTGAGTACTGAGCACCCAGCACCCTGAGTACTGAACACCCAGCACCCTGAGCACTGAGCACCCTGAGCACTGAGTACTGAGCACTGAGCACCCTGAGCACTGAGCACGAAGCACCCCAAGTACTGAGCACCCAGCACCCTGAGCACTGAGCACCCAGCGCCCCGAGCACAGAGCACCCAGCACCCCGAGCACTGAGCACTGAGCACCCTGAGCACTGAGCACCCAGCACCCCGAGTACTGAGAACTGAGCACCCTGAGTACTGAGCACCCAGCACCCTGAGCACTGAGTACCCAGCACCCTGAGTATTGAGCACTGAGAACCCTGAGTACTGAGCACCGAGCACCCTGAGTACAGAGCACCCAGCACCCTGATCACTGAGCACGGAGCAACCCGAGGACTGAGCACCCACCACAATGAGCACTGAGCACCCAGCACCTTGAGTACTGAGCACCGAGCATCCCGAGCACTGAGCACCCAGCACCCAGAGTACTGAGCACCCAGCACCCTGAGCACTGAGCACCCAGCACCCCGAGCATTGATCACCCAGCACCCTGAGTACTGAGCACCCAGCACCCTGAGCACTGAGCACCCAGCACCCTGAGTACTGAGCACCCAGCACCCTGAGTACTGAGCAACCAGCACCCTGAGCACAGAGCACTGACCACCCAGCACCCTGAGCACTGAGCACTGAGCACCCAGCACCCCAAGCACTGAGCACCCAGCACCCCGACCACTGAGCACCCAGCACCCTGAGCACTGAGCACCCAGCACCCTGAGCACTGATCACCCAGCACCCTGAGCACTGAGCACCCAGCACCCTGAGTACTGAGCACGCAGCACCCTGAGTACTGAGCACTCAGCACCCTGAGTACTGAGCACCGAGCACCCCGAGCACTGAGTACCCAGCACCCTGAGCACAGAGCACCCTGAGGACTGAGCAACCAGCACCCTGAGTACTGAGCACCCAGCACCCTGAGTACTGAGCACCGATCACCCTGAGCACTGAGCATCCATGACGCCGAGCACTGAGCACCCAGCACCCTGAGTACTGAGCACCCAGCACCCCGAGCACTGAGCACCCAGCACCCTTAGTACTGAGCACCCTGAGTACTGAGCACCGATCACCCTGAGCACTGAGCTCCCAGCAACCTGAGTATTGAGCACTGAGAACCCTGAGTACTGAGCACCGAGCACCCTGAGTACAGAGCACCCAGCACCCTGATCACTGAGCACGGAGCACCCCGAGGACTGAGCACCCAGCACCCTGAGCACTGAGCACCCAGCACCTTGAGTACTGAGCACCGAGCACCCCGAGCACTGAGCACCCAGCACCCAGAGTACTGAGCACCCAGCACCCTGAGCACTGAGCACCCAGCACCCCGAGCACTGATCACCCAGCACCCTGAGTACTGAGCACCCAGCACCCTGAGCACTGAGCACCCAGCATCCCGAGCACTGAGCACACAGCACCCCGAGCACTGAGCACCCAGCACCCTGAGCACTGAGCACCCAGCACCCTGAGTACTGAACACCCAGCACCCTGAGCACTGAGTACCCAGCACACTGAGCACTGAGCATCCAGCACCCTGAGCACTGAGCACCCAGCACCCAGCACCCTGAGCACTGAGCACCCAGCACCCTGAGTACTGAGCACGGGGCACCCAGCACACCGAGCACTGAGCACCCAGCACCCTGAGTACTGAGCACTGAGCACCCAGCACCCCGAGCACTGAGCACCCAGCACCTTGAGCACTGAGCACCCAGCACCCGAGTACTGAGCACCCAGCACCCTGAGTACTGAGCACCCAGCACCCTGAGTACTGAGCACCCAGCACCCCGAGTACTGAGCACCCAGCACCCTGAGTACTGAGCACCCAGCACCCTGAGCACTGAGCACCCAGCACCCCGAGCACTGAGCACCCAGCACCCTGAGTACTGAGCACCCAGCACCCTGAGCACTGAGCACCCAGCACCCTGAGCACTGAGCACCCAGCACCCTGAGCACTGAGCACCCAGCACCCTGAGTAGTGAGCACCCAACGTACTGAGCACCGAGCACCCCGAGCACCCCGAGCACTGAGCACCCAGCACCCTGAGTACTGAGCACCGAGCACCCCGAGCACTGAGCACCCAGCACCCAGGGTACTGAGCTCCGAGCACCCCGAGCACTGAGCATCCAGCGCCCCGAGCACCGAGCACCCTGAGCACTGAGCACCCAGCACCCTGAGTACTGAGCACCCAGCACCCTGAGCAATTAGCACCCTGAGTACTGAGCACCCAAATCCTTGAGCACTGAGCACCCAGCACCCTGAGTACTAAGCACCGAGCACCCTGAGTACTGAGCACCCAGCACCCTTAGCACTGAAAACACAGCACCCTGAGTACTGAGCACCTCGAGCACTGAGCACCCAGCACCGCTAGCACTGAGCACCCAGCACCCCGAGCACTGAGCACCCAGCACCCCGAGCACTGAGCACCCAGCACACTGAGTACTGAGCACCCAGCACCCTGAGTACTGAGCACCCAGCACCCTGAGCACTGAGTACCCAGCACCCTGAGCACTGAGCACCCAGCACCCTGAGCACTGAGCACACAGCACCCTGAGCACTGAGCACCCAGCACCCTGAGCACTGAGCACTGAGCACCCAGCACCACGAGCACAGAGCACCCAGCACCCGAGTACTGAGAACCCAGCACCCCGAGTACTGAGCACCCAGCACCCTGAGTACTGAGCACCCAGCACCCCGAGTACTGAGCACCCAGCACCCTGAGTACTGAGCACCCAGCACCCTGAGCACTGAGCACCCAGCACCCTGAGTACTGAGCACCCACCACCCTGAGCACTGAGCAGCCAGCACCCTGAGCACTGAGCACGCAGCACCCTGAGCACTGAGCACCCAGCACCCTGAGTAGTGAGCACCCAAAGTACTGAGCACCGAGCACCCCGAGCACTGAGCACCCAGCACCCTGAGCACTGAGCACCCAGCACCCTGAGTAGTGAGCACCCAACGTACTGAGCACCGAACACCCCGAGCACTGAGCACCCAGCACCCTGAGTACTGAGCACCGATCACCCTGAGCACTGAGCACCCAGCAACCTGAGTACTGAGCACTCAGCACCCTGAGTACTGAGCACCGAGCACCCCGAGCACTGAGCACCCAGCACCCTGAGCACTTAGCACCCTGAGGACTGAGCACCCAGCACCCTGAGCACTGAGCATCCAGCACCCCGAGTACTGAGCACCCAGCACCCTGAGCACTTAGCACCCTGAGGACTGAGCACCCAGCACCCTGAGCACTGAGCATCCAGCACCCCGAGTACTGAGCACCCAGCACCCTGAGTACTGAGCACTCAGCACCCTGAGTACTGAGCACCGAGCACCCCGAGCACTGAGCACCCAGCACCCTGAGCACTTAGCACCCTGAGCACTGAGCACCCAGAACCCCGAGCACTGAGCACCCAGCACCCTGAGTACTGAGCACCCAGCACCCCGAGCACTGAGCACCCAGCACCCTGAGTACTGGGCACCCTGAGTACTGAGCACCGATCACCCTGAGCACTGAGCTCCCAGCACCCTGAGTACTGAGCACCCAGCACCCTGAGCACTGAGCACCCAGCACCCCGAGCACTGAGCACCCAGCACCCCGAGCACTGAGCACCCAGCACACTGAGTACTGAGCACCCAGCACCCTGAGCACTGAGCACCCAGCACCCCGAGCACTGAGCACCCAGCACCCTGAGTACTGAGCACCCAGCACCCTGAGCAATGAGTACCCAGCACCCTGAGCACTGAGCACCCAGCACCCTGAGCACTGAGCACACAGCACCCTGAGCACTGAGCACCCAGCACCCTGAGTACTGAGCACTGAGCACCCAGCACCCCAAGCACTGAGCACCCAGCACCCTGAGTACTGAGCACTGAGCACCCAGCACCCCGAGCACTGAGCACCCAGCACCCTGAGCACTGAGCACCCAGAACCCTGAGTACTGAGCACCCAGCACCCGGAGCACTGAGCACCCAGCACCCTGAGTACTGAGCAGGGAGCACCCCGAGCACTGAGCACCCAGCACCCTGAGTACTGAGCACTGAGCACCCCGAGTACTGAGCACCCAGCACCCCGAGCACTGAGCACCCAGCACCCTGAGTACTGAGAACAGATCACCCTGAGTACTGAGCACCCAGCATCCCGAGCACTGAGCACCCAGCACCCTGAGCACTGAGCACCCAGCACCCTGAGTAGTGAGCACCCAACGTACTGAGCACCGAGCACCCCGAGCACCCCGAGCACTGAGCACCCAGCACACTGAGTACTGAGCACCGAGCACCCCGAGCACTGAGCACCCAGCACCCAGGGTACTGAGCTCCGAGCACCCCGAGCACTGAGCACCCAGCGCCCCGAGCACCGAGCACCCTGAGCACTGAGCACCCAGCACCCTGAGTACTGAGCACCCAGCACCCTGAGCAATGAGCACCCTGAGTACTGAGCACCCAACTCCTTGAGCACTGAGCACCCAGCACCCTGAGTACTGAGCACCCAGCACCCTGAGTACTGAGCAACCAGCACCCTGAGCACTGAGCACCCAGCACCCTGAGCACTGAGCACTGAGCACCCAGCACCACGAGCACTGAGCACCCAGCACCCTGAGTACTGAGCACCGAGCACCCCGAGCACTGAGCACCCTGAGCACTGAGCACCCAGCACCCTTAGTACTAAGCACTGAGCACCCTGAGTACTGAGCACCCAGCACCCTGAGCACTGAAAACACAGCACCCTGAGTACTGAGCACCTCGAGCACTGAGCACCCAGCACCGCTAGCACTGAGCACCCAGCACCCCGAGCACTGAGCACCCAGCACCCCGAGCACTGAGCACCCAGCACCCTGAGTACTGAGCACCCAGCACCCTGAGCACTGAGTACCCAGCACCCTGAACACTGAGCACCCAGCACTCTGAGCACTGAGCACACAGCACCCTGAGCACTGAGCACCCAGCACCCTGAGCACTGAGCACTGAGCACCCAGCACCCTGAGTACTGAGCACCCAGCACCCTGAGCAATGAGCACCCTGAGTACTGAGCACCCAACTCCTTGAGCACTGAGCACCCAGCACCCTGAGTACTGAGCACCCAGCACCCTGAGTACTGAGCAACCAGCACCCTGAGCACTGAGCACCCAGCACCCTGAGCACTGAGCACCCAGCACCACGAGCACTGAGCACCCAGCACCCTGAGTACTGAGCACCGATCACCCTGAGGACTGATCACCCAGCACCCTGAGCACTGAGCACCCAGCACCCTGAGTACTGAGCACCGATCACCCTGAGCACTGAGCACCCAGCACCCCGAGCACTGAGCACCCAGCACCCTGAGTACTGAGCACCCTGAGTACTGAGCACCGATCACCCTGAGCACTGAGCTCCCAGCACCCTGAGTAATGAGCACCCAGCACCCTGAGCACTGAGCACCCAGCACCCTGAGCACTGAGCACCCAGCACCCTGAGTACTGAGGACCCAGCACCCTGAGCACTGAGCACCCAGCACCCCGAGCACTGAGCACCCAGCACCCTGAGTACTGAGCACCCAGCACCCCGAGCACTGAGCACCCAGCACCCCGAGAATGAGCACCCAGCACCCCATGTACTGAGCACCCTTAGCACTGAGTACCCAGCACCCTGAGCACTGAGCACCCAGCACCCCGAGTACTGAGCACCCAGAACCCTGAGCACTGAGCACCCATCACCCTGAGTACTGAGCATCCAGCACCCTGAGTACTGAACACCCAGCACCCTGAGCACTGAGCACTGAGCACCCAGCACCCCGAGCACTGAGCACCCAGCACCCTGAGTACTGTGCACCCAGCACCCTGAGCACTGAGCACCCAGCACCATCAACACTGAGCACCCAGCACCCTCAGCACTGAGCACCCAGCACCCTGAGTAGTGAGCACCCAACGTACTGAGCACCGAGCACCCCGAGCACTGAGCACCCAGCACCCTGACTACTGAGCACCGAACACCCCGAGCACTGAGCACCCAGCACCCTGAGTACTGAGCTCCGAGCACCCCGAGAACTGAGCACCCAGCACCGCGAGCACTGAGCACCCAGCACCCCGAGCATTGAGCACCCAGCACCCTGAGTACTGAGCACCCAGCACCCTGAGTACTGAGCACCCAGCACCCTGAGCACTGAGCACCCAGAACCCTGAGCACTGAGCACCCAGAACCCTGAGTACTGAGCACCCAGCACCCGGAGCACTGAGCACCCAGCACCCTGAGTACTGAGCAGGGAGCACCCCGAGCACTGAGCACCCAGCACCCTGAGTACTGAGCACTGAGCACCCCGAGTACTGAGCACCCAGCACCCCGAGCACTGAGCACCCAGCACCCTGAGTACTGAGAACAGATCACCCTGAGTACTGAGCACCCAGCATCCCGAGCACTGAGCACCCAGCACCCTGAGCACTGAGCACCCAGCACCCTGAGCACTGAGCACCCAGCACCCTGAGTAGTGAGCACCCAACGTACTGAGCACCGAGCACCCCGAGCACCCCGAGCACTGAGCACCCAGCACCCTGAGTACTGAGCACCGAGCACCCCGAGCACTGAGCACCCAGCACCCAGGGTACTGAGCTCCGAGCACCCCGAGCACTGAGCACCCAGCGCCCCGAGCACCGAGCACCCTGAGCACTGAGCACCCAGCACCCTGAGTACTGAGCACCCAGCACCCTGAGCAATGAGCACCCTGAGTACTGAGCACCCAACTCCTTGAGCACTGAGCACCCAGCACCCTGAGTACTGAGCACCCAGCACCCTGAGTACTGAGCAACCAGCACCCTGAGCACTGAGCACCCAGCACCCTGAGCACTGAGCACTGAGCACCCAGCACCACGAGCACTGAGCACCCAGCACCCTGAGAACTGAGCACCGAGCACCCCGAGCACTGAGCACCCTGAGCACTGAGCACCCAGCACCCTTAGTACTAAGCACTGAGCACCCTGAGTACTGAGCACCCAGCACCCTGAGCACTGAAAACACAGCACCCTGAGTACTGAGCACCTCGAGCACTGAGCACCCAGCACCGCTAGCACTGAGCACCCAGCACCCCGAGCACTGAGCACCCAGCACCCCGAGCACTGAGCACCCAGCACCCTGAGTACTGAGCACCCAGCACCCTGAGCACTGAGTACCCAGCACCCTGAACACTGAGCACCCAGCACTCTGAGCACTGAGCACACAGCACCCTGAGCACTGAGCACCCAGCACCCTGAGCACTGAGCACTGAGCACCCAGCACCCTGAGTACTGAGCACCCAGCACCCTGAGCAATGAGCACCCTGAGTACTGAGCACCCAACTCCTTGAGCACTGAGCACCCAGCACCCTGAGTACTGAGCACCCAGCACCCTGAGTACTGAGCAACCAGCACCCTGAGCACTGAGCACCCAGCACCCTGAGCACTGAGCACTGAGCACCCAGCACCACGAGCACTGAGCACCCAGCACCCTGAGTACTGAGCACCGATCACCCTGAGGACTGATCACCCAGCACCCTGAGCACTGAGCACCCAGCACCCTGAGTACTGAGCACCGATCATCCTGAGCACTGAGCACCCAGCACCCCGAGCACTGAGCACCCAGCACCCTGAGTACTGAGCACCCTGAGTACTGAGCACCGATCACCCTGAGCACTGAGCTCCCAGCACCCTGAGTAATGAGCACCCAGCACCCTGAGCACTGAGCACCCAGCACCCTGAGCACTGAGCACCCAGCACCCTGAGTACTGAGGACCCAGCACCCTGAGCACTGAGCACCCAGCACCCCGAGGACTGAGCACCCAGCACCCTGAGTACTGAGCACCCAGCACCCCGAGCACTGACCACCCAGCACCCCGAGAATGAGCACCCAGCACCCCATGTACTGAGCACCCTTAGCACTGAGTACCCAGCACCCTGAGCACTGAGCACCCAGCACCCCGAGTACTGAGCACCCAGAACCCTGAGCACTGAGCACCCATCACCCTGAGTACTGAGCATCCAGCACCCTGAGTACTGAACACCCAGCACCCTGAGCACTGAGCACTGAGCACCCAGCACCCCGAGCACTGAGCACCCAGCACCCTGAGTACTGTGCACCCAGCACCCTGAGCACTGAGCACCCAGCACCCTCAACACTGAGCACCCAGCACCCTCAGCACTGAGCACCCAGCACCCTGAGTAGTGAGCACCCAACGTACTGAGCACCGAGCACCCCGAGCACTGAGCACCCAGCACCCTGACTACTGAGCACCGAACACCCCGAGCACTGAGCACCCAGCACCCTGAGTACTGAGCTCCGAGCACCCCGAGAACTGAGCACCCAGCACCGCGAGCACTGAGCACCCAGCACCCCGAGCATTGAGCACCCAGCACCCTGAGTACTGAGCACCCAGCACCCTGAGTACTGAGCACCCAGCACCCTGAGCACTGAGGACACAGCACCCTGAGCACTGAGCACCCAGCACCCTGAGCACTGAGCACACAGCACCCTGAGCACTGAGCACAGAGCACCCTGAGGACTGAGCACAGAGCACCCTGAGTACTGAGCACTGAGCACCCAGCACCCCGAGCACTGTGCACCCAGCAACCTGAGTACTGAGCACTGAGCACCCAGCACACCGAGCACTGAGCACCCAGCACCCTGAGCACTGAGCACCCAGCACCCGAGTACTGAGCACCCAGCACAATGAGTACTGAGCACCCAGCACCCTGAGTACTGAGCAACCAGCACCCCGAGTTCTGAGCACCCAGCAACCTTAGTACTGAGCACCCAGCACACTGAGCACTGAGCACCCAGTACCCCGAGCACTGAGCACACAGCATCCTGAGTACTGAGCACCCAGCACACTGAGCACTGAGCACCCAGCACCCTGAGCACTGAGCACACAGCACCCTGAGCACTGAGCACCCAGCACCCTGAGTAGTGAGCACCCAACGTACTGAGCACCGAGCACCCCGAGCACTGAGCACCCAGCACCCTGAGTACTGAGCACCGATCACCCCGAGCACTGAGCACCCAGCACCCTGAGCACTGAGCACCCAGCACCCTGAGTACTGAGCACCCAGCACCCTGAGTACTGAACACACAGCACCCTGAGCACTGAGCACTGAGCACCCTGAGCACTGAGCACTGAGCACCCAGCACCCTGAGTACTGAGCACCCAGCACCCTGAGCAATTAGCACCCTGAGTACTGAGCACCCAAATCCTTGAGCACTGAGCACCCAGCACCCTGAGTACTAAGCACCGAGCACCCTGAGTACTGAGCACCCAGCACCCTTAGCACTGAAAACACAGCACCCTGAGTACTGAGCACCTCGAGCACTGAGCACCCAGCACCGCTAGCACTGAGCACCCAGCACCCCGAGCACTGAGCACCCAGCACCCCGAGCACTGAGCACCCAGCACACTGAGTACTGAGCACCCAGCACCCTGAGTACTGAGCACCCAGCACCCTGAGCACTGAGTACCCAGCACCCTGAGCACTGAGCACCCAGCACCCTGAGCACTGAGCACACAGCACCCTGAGCACTGAGCACCCAGCACCCTGAGCACTGAGCACTGAGCACCCAGCACCACGAGCACAGAGCACCCAGCACCCGAGTACTGAGAACCCAGCACCCCGAGTACTGAGCACCCAGCACCCTGAGTACTGAGCACCCAGCACCCCGAGTACTGAGCACCCAGCACCCTGAGTACTGAGCACCCAGCACCCTGAGCACTGAGCACCCAGCACCCTGAGTACTGAGCACCCACCACCCTGAGCACTGAGCAGCCAGCACCCTGAGCACTGAGCACGCAGCACCCTGAGCACTGAGCACCCAGCACCCTGAGTAGTGAGCACCCAAAGTACTGAGCACCGAGCACCCCGAGCACTGAGCACCCAGCACCCTGAGCACTGAGCACCCAGCACCCTGAGTAGTGAGCACCCAACGTACTGAGCACCGAACACCCCGAGCACTGAGCACCCAGCACCCTGAGTACTGAGCACCGATCACCCTGAGCACTGAGCACCCAGCAACCTGAGTACTGAGCACTCAGCACCCTGAGTACTGAGCACCGAGCACCCCGAGCACTGAGCACCCAGCACCCTGAGCACTTAGCACCCTGAGGACTGAGCACCCAGCACCCTGAGCACTGAGCATCCAGCACCCCGAGTACTGAGCACCCAGCACCCTGAGCACTTAGCACCCTGAGGACTGAGCACCCAGCACCCTGAGCACTGAGCATCCAGCACCCCGAGTACTGAGCACCCAGCACCCTGAGTACTGAGCACTCAGCACCCTGAGTACTGAGCACCGAGCACCCCGAGCACTGAGCACCCAGCACCCTGAGCACTTAGCACCCTGAGCACTGAGCACCCAGAACCCCGAGCACTGAGCACCCAGCACCCTGAGTACTGAGCACCCAGCACCCCGAGCACTGAGCACCCAGCACCCTGAGTACTGGGCACCCTGAGTACTGAGCACCGATCACCCTGAGCACTGAGCTCCCAGCACCCTGAGTACTGAGCACCCAGCACCCTGAGCACTGAGCACCCAGCACCCCGAGCACTGAGCACCCAGCACCCCGAGCACTGAGCACCCAGCACACTGAGTACTGAGCACCCAGCACCCTGAGCACTGAGCACCCAGCACCCCGAGCACTGAGCACCCAGCACCCTGAGTACTGAGCACCCAGCACCCTGAGCAATGAGTACCCAGCACCCTGAGCACTGAGCACCCAGCACCCTGAGCACTGAGCACACAGCACCCTGAGCACTGAGCACCCAGCACCCTGAGTACTGAGCACTGAGCACCCAGCACCCCAAGCACTGAGCACCCAGCACCCTGAGTACTGAGCACTGAGCACCCAGCACCCCGAGCACTGAGCACCCAGCACCCTGAGCACTGAGCACCCAGAACCCTGAGTACTGAGCACCCAGCACCCGGAGCACTGAGCACCCAGCACCCTGAGTACTGAGCAGGGAGCACCCCGAGCACTGAGCACCCAGCACCCTGAGTACTGAGCACTGAGCACCCCGAGTACTGAGCACCCAGCACCCCGAGCACTGAGCACCCAGCACCCTGAGTACTGAGAACAGATCACCCTGAGTACTGAGCACCCAGCATCCCGAGCACTGAGCACCCAGCACCCTGAGCACTGAGCACCCAGCACCCTGAGTAGTGAGCACCCAACGTACTGAGCACCGAGCACCCCGAGCACCCCGAGCACTGAGCACCCAGCACCCTGAGTACTGAGCACCGAGCACCCCGAGCACTGAGCACCCAGCACCCAGGGTACTGAGCTCCGAGCACCCCGAGCACTGAGCACCCAGCGCCCCGAGCACCGAGCACCCTGAGCACTGAGCACCCAGCACCCTGAGTACTGAGCACCCAGCACCCTGAGCAATGAGCACCCTGAGTACTGAGCACCCAACTCCTTGAGCACTGAGCACCCAGCACCCTGAGTACTGAGCACCCAGCACCCTGAGTACTGAGCAACCAGCACCCTGAGCACTGAGCACCCAGCACCCTGAGCACTGAGCACTGAGCACCCAGCACCACGAGCACTGAGCACCCAGCACCCTGAGTACTGAGCACCGAGCACCCCGAGCACTGAGCACCCTGAGCACTGAGCACCCAGCACCCTTAGTACTAAGCACTGAGCACCCTGAGTACTGAGCACCCAGCACCCTGAGCACTGAAAACACAGCACCCTGAGTACTGAGCACCTCGAGCACTGAGCACCCAGCACCGCTAGCACTGAGCACCCAGCACCCCGAGCACTGAGCACCCAGCACCCCGAGCACTGAGCACCCAGCACCCTGAGTACTGAGCACCCAGCACCCTGAGCACTGAGTACCCAGCACCCTGAACACTGAGCACCCAGCACTCTGAGCACTGAGCACACAGCACCCTGAGCACTGAGCACCCAGCACCCTGAGCACTGAGCACTGAGCACCCAGCACCCTGAGTACTGAGCACCCAGCACCCTGAGCAATGAGCACCCTGAGTACTGAGCACCCAACTCCTTGAGCACTGAGCACCCAGCACCCTGAGTACTGAGCACCCAGCACCCTGAGTACTGAGCAACCAGCACCCTGAGCACTGAGCACCCAGCACCCTGAGCACTGAGCACCCAGCACCACGAGCACTGAGCACCCAGCACCCTGAGTACTGAGCACCGATCACCCTGAGGACTGATCACCCAGCACCCTGAGCACTGAGCACCCAGCACCCTGAGTACTGAGCACCGATCACCCTGAGCACTGAGCACCCAGCACCCCGAGCACTGAGCACCCAGCACCCTGAGTACTGAGCACCCTGAGTACTGAGCACCGATCACCCTGAGCACTGAGCTCCCAGCACCCTGAGTAATGAGCACCCAGCACCCTGAGCACTGAGCACCCAGCACCCTGAGCACTGAGCACCCAGCACCCTGAGTACTGAGGACCCAGCACCCTGAGCACTGAGCACCCAGCACCCCGAGCACTGAGCACCCAGCACCCTGAGTACTGAGCACCCAGCACCCCGAGCACTGAGCACCCAGCACCCCGAGAATGAGCACCCAGCACCCCATGTACTGAGCACCCTTAGCACTGAGTACCCAGCACCCTGAGCACTGAGCACCCAGCACCCCGAGTACTGAGCACCCAGAACCCTGAGCACTGAGCACCCATCACCCTGAGTACTGAGCATCCAGCACCCTGAGTACTGAACACCCAGCACCCTGAGCACTGAGCACTGAGCACCCAGCACCCCGAGCACTGAGCACCCAGCACCCTGAGTACTGTGCACCCAGCACCCTGAGCACTGAGCACCCAGCACCCTCAACACTGAGCACCCAGCACCCTCAGCACTGAGCACCCAGCACCCTGAGTAGTGAGCACCCAACGTACTGAGCACCGAGCACCCCGAGCACTGAGCACCCAGCACCCTGACTACTGAGCACCGAACACCCCGAGCACTGAGCACCCAGCACCCTGAGTACTGAGCTCCGAGCACCCCGAGAACTGAGCACCCAGCACCGCGAGCACTGAGCACCCAGCACCCCGAGCATTGAGCACCCAGCACCCTGAGTACTGAGCACCCAGCACCCTGAGTACTGAGCACCCAGCACCCTGAGCACTGAGCACCCAGAACCCTGAGCACTGAGCACCCAGAACCCTGAGTACTGAGCACCCAGCACCCGGAGCACTGAGCACCCAGCACCCTGAGTACTGAGCAGGGAGCACCCCGAGCACTGAGCACCCAGCACCCTGAGTACTGAGCACTGAGCACCCCGAGTACTGAGCACCCAGCACCCCGAGCACTGAGCACCCAGCACCCTGAGTACTGAGAACAGATCACCCTGAGTACTGAGCACCCAGCATCCCGAGCACTGAGCACCCAGCACCCTGAGCACTGAGCACCCAGCACCCTGAGCACTGAGCACCCAGCACCCTGAGTAGTGAGCACCCAACGTACTGAGCACCGAGCACCCCGAGCACCCCGAGCACTGAGCACCCAGCACCCTGAGTACTGAGCACCGAGCACCCCGAGCACTGAGCACCCAGCACCCAGGGTACTGAGCTCCGAGCACCCCGAGCACTGAGCACCCAGCGCCCCGAGCACCGAGCACCCTGAGCACTGAGCACCCAGCACCCTGAGTACTGAGCACCCAGCACCCTGAGCAATGAGCACCCTGAGTACTGAGCACCCAACTCCTTGAGCACTGAGCACCCAGCACCCTGAGTACTGAGCACCCAGCACCCTGAGTACTGAGCAACCAGCACCCTGAGCACTGAGCACCCAGCACCCTGAGCACTGAGCACTGAGCACCCAGCACCACGAGCACTGAGCACCCAGCACCCTGAGAACTGAGCACCGAGCACCCCGAGCACTGAGCACCCTGAGCACTGAGCACCCAGCACCCTTAGTACTAAGCACTGAGCACCCTGAGTACTGAGCACCCAGCACCCTGAGCACTGAAAACACAGCACCCTGAGTACTGAGCACCTCGAGCACTGAGCACCCAGCACCGCTAGCACTGAGCACCCAGCACCCCGAGCACTGAGCACCCAGCACCCCGAGCACTGAGCACCCAGCACCCTGAGTACTGAGCACCCAGCACCCTGAGCACTGAGTACCCAGCACCCTGAACACTGAGCACCCAGCACTCTGAGCACTGAGCACACAGCACCCTGAGCACTGAGCACCCAGCACCCTGAGCACTGAGCACTGAGCACCCAGCACCCTGAGTACTGAGCACCCAGCACCCTGAGCAATGAGCACCCTGAGTACTGAGCACCCAACTCCTTGAGCACTGAGCACCCAGCACCCTGAGTACTGAGCACCCAGCACCCTGAGTACTGAGCAACCAGCACCCTGAGCACTGAGCACCCAGCACCCTGAGCACTGAGCACTGAGCACCCAGCACCACGAGCACTGAGCACCCAGCACCCTGAGTACTGAGCACCGATCACCCTGAGGACTGATCACCCAGCACCCTGAGCACTGAGCACCCAGCACCCTGAGTACTGAGCACCGATCATCCTGAGCACTGAGCACCCAGCACCCCGAGCACTGAGCACCCAGCACCCTGAGTACTGAGCACCCTGAGTACTGAGCACCGATCACCCTGAGCACTGAGCTCCCAGCACCCTGAGTAATGAGCACCCAGCACCCTGAGCACTGAGCACCCAGCACCCTGAGCACTGAGCACCCAGCACCCTGAGTACTGAGGACCCAGCACCCTGAGCACTGAGCACCCAGCACCCCGAGGACTGAGCACCCAGCACCCTGAGTACTGAGCACCCAGCACCCCGAGCACTGACCACCCAGCACCCCGAGAATGAGCACCCAGCACCCCATGTACTGAGCACCCTTAGCACTGAGTACCCAGCACCCTGAGCACTGAGCACCCAGCACCCCGAGTACTGAGCACCCAGAACCCTGAGCACTGAGCACCCATCACCCTGAGTACTGAGCATCCAGCACCCTGAGTACTGAACACCCAGCACCCTGAGCACTGAGCACTGAGCACCCAGCACCCCGAGCACTGAGCACCCAGCACCCTGAGTACTGTGCACCCAGCACCCTGAGCACTGAGCACCCAGCACCCTCAACACTGAGCACCCAGCACCCTCAGCACTGAGCACCCAGCACCCTGAGTAGTGAGCACCCAACGTACTGAGCACCGAGCACCCCGAGCACTGAGCACCCAGCACCCTGACTACTGAGCACCGAACACCCCGAGCACTGAGCACCCAGCACCCTGAGTACTGAGCTCCGAGCACCCCGAGAACTGAGCACCCAGCACCGCGAGCACTGAGCACCCAGCACCCCGAGCATTGAGCACCCAGCACCCTGAGTACTGAGCACCCAGCACCCTGAGTACTGAGCACCCAGCACCCTGAGCACTGAGGACACAGCACCCTGAGCACTGAGCACCCAGCACCCTGAGCACTGAGCACACAGCACCCTGAGCACTGAGCACAGAGCACCCTGAGGACTGAGCACAGAGCACCCTGAGTACTGAGCACTGAGCACCCAGCACCCCGAGCACTGTGCACCCAGCAACCTGAGTACTGAGCACTGAGCACCCAGCACACCGAGCACTGAGCACCCAGCACCCTGAGCACTGAGCACCCAGCACCCGAGTACTGAGCACCCAGCACAATGAGTACTGAGCACCCAGCACCCTGAGTACTGAGCAACCAGCACCCCGAGTTCTGAGCACCCAGCAACCTTAGTACTGAGCACCCAGCACACTGAGCACTGAGCACCCAGTACCCCGAGCACTGAGCACACAGCATCCTGAGTACTGAGCACCCAGCACACTGAGCACTGAGCACCCAGCACCCTGAGCACTGAGCACACAGCACCCTGAGCACTGAGCACCCAGCACCCTGAGTAGTGAGCACCCAACGTACTGAGCACCGAGCACCCCGAGCACTGAGCACCCAGCACCCTGAGTACTGAGCACCGATCACCCCGAGCACTGAGCACCCAGCACCCTGAGCACTGAGCACCCAGCACCCTGAGTACTGAGCACCCAGCACCCTGAGTACTGAACACACAGCACCCTGAGCACTGAGCACTGAGCACCCTGAGCACTGAGTACTGAGCACTGAGCACCCTGAGCACTGAGCACCCAGCTCCCCGAGTACTGAGCACCCAGCACCCCGAGCACTGAGCACCCAGCACCCCGAGTACTGAGCACCGAGCACCCCGAGCACTGAGCACCCAGCACCCTGAGTACTGAGCACCCAGCACTCTGAGCACTGAGCACCCAGCAGCCCGAGCACTGATCACCCAGCACCCTGAGTACTGAGCACCAAGCACCCTGAGCACTGAGCACCCAGCACCCTGAGTACTGAGCACCCAGCACCCTGAGCACTGAGCACTGAGCACCCAGCACCTCGAGCACTGAGCACCCAGCACCCTGAGTACTGAGCACCGATCACCCTGAGGACTGAGCACCCAGCACCCTGAGTACTGAGCACCGATCACCCTGAGGACTGAGCACCCAGCACCCTGAGTACTGAGCACCCAGCACCCTGAGTACTGAGCACCGATCACCCTGAGCACTGAGCACCCAGCACCCCGAGCACTGAGCACCCCAGCACCCTGAGTACTGAGCACCCTGAGTACTGAGCACCAATCACCCTGAGCACTGAGCTCCCAGCACCTTGAGTACTGAGCACCCAGCACCCTGAGCACTGAGCACCCAGCACCCTGAGTACTGAGCACCCAGCACCCTGAGCACTGAGCACACAGCACCCTGAGTACTGAGCACCCAGCACCCTGAGCACTGAGCACCCAGCACCCTAAGTACTGAGCACCCAGCACCCCGAGCACTGAGTACCCAGCACACCGAGAATGAGCACCCAGCACCCCATGTACTGAGCACCGAGCACCCTGAGCACTGAGTACCCAGCACCCTGAGCACTGAGCACCCAGCACCCTGAGTACTGAGCACCCACCACCCTGAGTACTGAGCATGGAGCACCCTGAGCACTGAGCACCGAGCACCCCGAGTACTGAGCACCCAGCACCCTGAGCACTGAGCACCCAGCACCCTGATTACTGAGCACCCAGCACCCTGAGTACTGAACACCCAGCACCCTGAGCACTGAGCACTGAGCACCCAGCACCCCGAGCACTGAACACCCAGCACCCTGAGTACTGAGCACCCAGCACCCTGAGCACTGAGCACCCAGCACCCTGAGCACTGAGCACCCAGCACCCTGAGCACTGAGCACCCAGCACCCTGAGTAGTGAGCACCCAACGTACTGAGCACCGAGCACCCCGAGCACTGAGCACCCAGCACCCTGACTACTGAGCACCGATCACCCCGAGCACTGAGCACCCAGCACCCTGAGTACTGAGCTCCGAGCACCCGGAGCACTGAGCACCCAGCGCCCCGAGCACTGAGCACCCAGCACCCTGAGCACTGAGCACCCAGCACCCTGAGTACTGAGCACCCAGCACCCCGAGGACTGAGCACCCAGCACCCTGAGCACTGAGCACCCAGCACACTGAGCACTGATCACCCAGCACCCCGAGCACTGAGCAACCAGCACCCTGAGTACTGAGCACTGAGCACCCAGCACCCCGAGCACTGAGCACCCAGCACCCTGTGTACTGAGCACTGAGCACCCTGAGTACTAAGCACCCAGCACCCTGAGTACTGAGCACCCAGGACCCTGAGCACTGAGCACCCAGCACCCTGAGCACTGAGCACCCAGCACCCTGAGTACTGAGAACCCTGAGTACTGAGCACCCAGCACCCTGAGTACTGAGCACCCTGAATACTGAGCACCCAGCACCCTGAGCACTTAGCACCCAGCACCCGGTGTACTGAGCACTGAGCACCCTGAGCACTGAGCACCCAGCACCCCGAGCACTGAGCACCCAGCACCCTGAGTACTGAGCACCCAGCACCCTGAGCACTGAGTACCCAGCACCCTGAACACTGAGCACCCAGCACTCTGAGCACTGAGAACCGAGCACCCTGAGTACTGAGCACCCAGCACCCTGAGTACTGAGCCCCAGCACCCTGAGTACTGAGCACCCAGCACCCCGAGCACTGAGCACCCAGCAACCCGAGAATGAGCACCCAGCACCCTGAGTACTGAGAACCCAGTACCCTGAGTACTGAGCACCCAGCACCTTGAGCACTGAGCACCCTGAGTACTGAGCACCCAGCACCCTGAGTACTGAGCACTAAGCACCCAGAGCACTGGGCACCCAGCACCACGAGCACGGCGCACCCAGGACCCCGAGCACTGAGTACTGAGCACCTAGCACCCTGAGTACTGAGCACCAAGCTCCCTGAGCACTGAGCACGCTGAGTACTGAGCACCCAGGACCCCGATCACTGAGCACACAGCACCCTGAGCACTGAGCACCCAGCACCCTGAGCACTGAGCACCCAGCACCCTGAGTACTGAGCACCCAGCACGCTGAGTACTGAGCACCCAGCACCCCGAGCACTGAGCACCCAGCACCCTGAGTACTGAGCACTGAGCACCCAGCACCCCGAGCACTGAGCACCCAGCACCCTGTGTACTGAGCACTGAGCACCCTGAGTACTAAGCACCCAGCACCTTGAGTACTGAGAACCCAGGACCCTGAGCACTGAGCACTGAGCACCCCGAGCACTGAGCACCCAGGACCCTGAGCACTGAGCACTGAGCACCCCGAGCACTGAGCACCCAGCACCCTGAGCACTGAGCACCCAGCCCCCTGAGTACTGAGAACCCAGCACCCCAAGCACTGAGCACCGAGCACCGTGAGTACTGAGCACCCAGCACGCTGAGCACTGAGCACCCAACACCCCGAGTACTGAGCACCCAGCACCCTGAGTACTGAGCACCCAGCACCCTGAGTACTGAGCACACAGCACCCCGAGCACTGAGCACCAAGCGCCCCGAGCACTGAGCACCCAGCACCCTGAGTACTGAGCATCAAGCACCCTGAGCACTGAGCACCCAGCACCCTGAGCACTGAGCACCCAGCAACCTGAGCACTGAGCACCGAGCACCCTGAGTACTGACCACCCAACGTACTGACCACCGAGCACCCCGAGCACTGAGCACCCAGCACCCTGAGTACTGAGCACCCAGCACCCCGAGCACTGAGCACCCAGCACCCTGAGCACTGAGCACCCAGCACCTTGAGTACTGAGCTCCGAGCACCCCGAGCACTGAGCACCCAGCACCCTGAGCACTGAGCACCCAGCACCCTGAGCACTGAGCACCCAGCACCCCGAGCACTGATCACCCAGCACCCTGAGTACTGAGCACCAAGCACCCTGAGCACTGAGCACCCAGCATCCTTAGTACTGAGCACCCAGCACCCTGAGTACTGAGCAACCAGCACCCTGAGCACTGAGCACCCAGCACCCTGAGCACTGAGCACTGAGCACCCAGCACCCTGAGTACTGAGCACCGATCACCCTGAGGACTGAGCACCCAGCACCCTGAGCACTGAGCACCCAGCACACTGAGTACTGAGCACCGATCACCCTGAGCACTGAGCACCCAGCACCCCGAGCACTGAGCACCCAGCACCCTGAGTACTGAGCACCCTGAGTACTGAGCACCGATCACCCTGGGCACTGAGCTCCCAGCACCCTGAGTACTGAGCACCCAGCACCCTGAGCACTGAGCACCCAGCACCCTGAGTACTGAGCACCCAGCACCCTGAGCACTGAGCACCCAGCACCCTGAGTACTGAGCACCCAGCACCCTGAGCACTGAGCACCCAGCACCCTGAGTACTGTGCACCCAGCACCCTGAGAACTGAGCACCCAGCACCCTGAGTAATGAGCACCCAGCACCCCGAGCACTGAGCACCCAGCACCCCGAGAATAAGCACCCAGCACCCCGAGTACTGAGCACCGAGCACCCTGAGCACTGAGCACCCAGCACCCTGAGTACTGAGCACCCAGCACCCCGAGCACTGAGCACCCAGCAGCCTTAGTACTGAGCAACCTGAGTACTGAGCACCGATCACCCTGAGCACTGAGCTCCCAGCACCCTGAGCACTGAGCACCCAGCACCCTGTGTACTGAGCACTGAGCACCCTGAGCACTGAGCACCCAGCACCCCGAGCACTGAGCACCCAGCACCCTGAGTACTGAGCACCCAGCACCCTGAGCACTGAGTACCCAGCACCCTGAACACTGAGCACCCAGCACTCTGAGCACTGAGAACCGAGCACCCTGAGTACTGAGCACCCAGCACCCTGAGTACTGAGCCCCAGCACCCTGAGTACTGAGCACCCAGCACCCCGAGCACTGAGCACCCAGCAACCCGAGAATGAGCACCCAGCACCCTGAGTACTGAGAACCCAGTACCCTGAGTACTGAGCACCCAGCACCTTGAGCACTGAGCACCCTGAGTACTGAGCACCCAGCACCCTGAGTACTGAGCACTAAGCACCCAGAGCACTGGGCACCCAGCACCACGAGCACGGCGCACCCAGGACCCCGAGCACTGAGTACTGAGCACCTAGCACCCTGAGTACTGAGCACCAAGCTCCCTGAGCACTGAGCACGCTGAGTACTGAGCACCCAGGACCCCGATCACTGAGCACACAGCACCCTGAGCACTGAGCACCCAGCACACTGAGCACTGAGCACCCAGCACCCTGAGTACTGAGCACCCAGCACGCTGAGTACTGAGCACCCAGCACCCCGAGCACTGAGCACCCAGCACCCTGAGTACTGAGCACTGAGCACCCAGCACCCCGAGCACTGAGCACCCAGCACCCTGTGTACTGAGCACTGAGCACCCTGAGTACTAAGCACCCAGCACCTTGAGTACTGAGAACCCAGGACCCTGAGCACTGAGCACTGAGCACCCCGAGCACTGAGCACCCAGGACCCTGAGCACTGAGCACTGAGCACCCCGAGCACTGAGCACCCAGCACCCTGAGCACTGAGCACCCAGCCCCCTGAGTACTGAGAACCCAGCACCCCAAGCACTGAGCACCGAGCACCGTGAGTACTGAGCACCCAGCACGCTGAGCACTGAGCACCCAACACCCCGAGTACTGAGCACCCAGCACCCTGAGTACTGAGCACCCAGCACCCTGAGTACTGAGCACACAGCACCCCGAGCACTGAGCACCAAGCGCCCCGAGCACTGAGCACCCAGCACCCTGAGTACTGAGCATCAAGCACCCTGAGCACTGAGCACCCAGCACCCTGAGCACTGAGCACCCAGCACCCTGAGCACTGAGCACCGAGCACCCTGAGTACTGAGCACCCAACGTACTGACCACCGAGCACCCCGAGCACTGAGCACCCAGCACCCTGAGTACTGAGCACCCAGCACCCCGAGCACTGAGCACCCAGCACCCTGAGCACTGAGCACCCAGCACCTTGAGTACTGAGCTCCGAGCACCCCGAGCACTGAGCACCCAGCACCCTGAGCACTGAGCACCCAGCACCCTGAGCACTGAGCACCCAGCACCCCGAGCACTGATCACCCAGCACCCTGAGTACTGAGCACCAAGCACCCTGAGCACTGAGCACCCAGCATCCTTAGTACTGAGCACCCAGCACCCTGAGTACTGAGCAACCAGCACCCTGAGCACTGAGCACCCAGCACCCTGAGCACTGAGCACTGAGCACCCAGCACCCTGAGTACTGAGCACCGATCACCCTGAGGACTGAGCACCCAGCACCCTGAGCACTGAGCACCCAGCACACTGAGTACTGAGCACCGATCACCCTGAGCACTGAGCACCCAGCACCCCGAGCACTGAGCACCCAGCACCCTGAGTACTGAGCACCCTGAGTACTGAGCACCGATCACCCTGGGCACTGAGCTCCCAGCACCCTGAGTACTGAGCACCCAGCACCCTGAGCACTGAGCACCCAGCACCCTGAGTACTGAGCACCCAGCACCCTGAGCACTGAGCACCCAGCACCCTGAGTACTGAGCACCCAGCACCCTGAGCACTGAGCACCCAGCACCCTGAGTACTGAGCACCCAGCACCCTGAGAACTGAGCACCCAGCACCCTGAGTAATGAGCACCCAGCACCCCGAGCACTGAGCACCCAGCACCCCGAGAATAAGCACCCAGCACCCCGAGTACTGAGCACCGAGCACCCTGAGCACTGAGCACCCAGCACCCTGAGTACTGAGCACCCAGCACCCCGAGCACTGAGCACCCAGCAGCCTTAGTACTGAGCAACCTGAGTACTGAGCACCGATCACCCTGAGCACTGAGCTCCCAGCACCCTGAGCACTGAGCACCCAGCACCCTGAGTACTGAGCAGCCAGCACCCCGAGCACTGAGCACCCAGCACCCTTAGTACTGAGCACCCAGCATCCCGAGCACTGAGCACCCAGCACCCCGAGCACTGAGCACCTAGCACCCTGAGCACTGAGCACCCAGCACCCTGAGTACTGAACACCCAGCACCCTGAGCACTGAGTACCCAGCACCCCGAGCACTGAGCACCTAGCACCCTGAGTACTGAGCACCCACCACTCTGAGCAGTGAGCACACAGCACCCTGAGTACTGAGCACCCAGCACCCTGAGTACTGAACACCCAGAACCCTGAGCACTGAGCACTGAGCACCCTGAGCACTGAGCACCCAGCACCCGGAGTACTGAGCACCCAGCACCCTGAGTGTTAAGCACCGAGCACCCTGAGTACTGAGCACCCAGCACCCTGAGCACTGAACATACAGCACCCTGAGTACTGAGCACCTCGAGCACTGAGCACCCAGCACCCAGAGTACTGAGCACCCAGCACCCTGAGCACTGAGCACCCAGCATCCCGAGCACTGAGCACCCAGCACCCCGAGCACTGAGCACCTAGCACCCTGAGCACTGAGCACCCAGCACCCTGAGTACTGAACACCCAGCACCCTGAGCACTGAGTACCCAGCACCCTGAGCACTGAGCATCCAGCACCCTGAGCACTGAGCACCCAGCACCCAGCACCCTGAGCACTGAGCACCCAGCACCCTGAGTACTGAGCACTGGGCACCCAGCACCCCGAGCACTGAGCACCCAGCACCCTGAGTACTGAGCACTGAGCACCCAGCACCCCGAGCACTGAGCACCCAGCACCCTGAGCACTGAGCACCCAGCACCCGAGTACTGAGCACCCAGCACCCTGAGTACTGAGCACCCAGCACCCTGAGTACTGAGCACCCAGCACCCTGAGCACTGAGCACACAGCACCATGAGCACTGAGCACCCAGCACCCTGAGCACTGAGCACTGAGCACCCAGCACCCCGAGCACAGAGCACCCAGCACCCGAGTACTGAGCACCCAGCACCCTGAGTACTGAGCACCCAGCACCCTGAGTACTGAGCACCCAGCACCCCGAGTACTGAGCACCCAGCACCCTGAGTACTGAGCACCCAGCACCCCGAGCACTGAGCACACAGCACCCTGAGTACTGAGCACCCAGCACCCTGAGTACTGAGCACCCAGCACCCCGAGTACTGAGCACCCAGCACCCTGAGCACTGAGCACCCAGCACCCCGAGCACTGAGCACCCAGCAACCTGAGTACTGAGCACCCACCACCCTGAGCACTGAGCACCCAGCACCCTGAGCACTGAGCACCCAGCACCGTGAGCACTGAGCACCCAGCACCTTGAGTAGTGAGCACCCAAAGTACTGAGCACCGAGCACCCCGAGCACTGAGCACCCAGCACCCTGAGCACTGAGCACCCAGCACCCTGAGTAGTGAGCACCCAACGTACTGAGCACCAAGCACCCCGAGCACTGAGCACCCAGCACCCTGAGTACTGAGCACCGATCACCCCGAGCACTGAGCACCCAGCACCCTGAGTACTGAACACTCAGCACCCTGAGTACTGAGCACCGAGCACCCCGAGCACTGAGCACCCAGCACCCTGAGCACTGAGCACCCTGAGGACTGAGCACCCAGCACCCTGAACACTGAGCATCCAGCACCCTGAGTACTGAGCACCGATCACCCTGAGCACTGAGCACCCAGAACCCCGAGCACTGAGCACCCAGCACCCTGAGTACTGAGCACCCAGCACCCCGAGCACTGAGCACCCAGCACCCTGAGTACTGAGCACCCTGAGTACTGAGCACCGATCACCCTGAGCACTGAGCTCCCAGCACCCTGAGGACTGAGCACCCAGCACCCTGAGCACTGAGCACCCAGCACTGCGAGCACTGAGCACCCAGCACCCCGAGCACTGAGCACCCAGCACACTGAGTACTGAGCACCCAGCACCCTGAGCACTGAGCACCCAGCACCCCGAGCACTGAGCACCCAGTACCCTGAGTACTGAGCACCCAGCACCCTGAGCACTGAGCACCCAGCACCCTGAGTACTGAGCACCCAGCACCCTGAGCAATGACTACCCAGCACCCTGAGCACTGAGCACCCAGCACCCTGAGCACTGAGCACACAGCACCCTGAACACTGAGCACCCAGCACCCTGAGTACTGAGCACTGAGCACCCAGCACCCCAAGCACTGAGCACCCAGCACCCTGAGTACTGAGCACTGAGCACCCAGCACCCCGAGCACTGAGCACCCAGCACCCTGAGCACTGAGCACCCAGCACCCTGAGTACTGAGCACCCAGCACCCGGAGCACTGAGCACCCAGCACCCTGAGTACTGAGCAGGGAGCACCCCGAGCACTGAGCACCCAGCACCCTGAGTACTGAGCACTGAGCGCCCCGAGTACTGAGCACCCAGCACCCCGAGCACTGAGCACCCAGCACCCTGAGTACTGAGAAAAGATCACCCTGAGTACTGAGCACCCAGCACCCCGAGCACTGAGCACCCAGCACCCTGAGCACTGAGCACCCAGCACCCTGAGCACTGAGCACCCAGCACCCTGAGTAGTGAGCACCCAACGTACTGAGCACCGAGCACCCCGAGCACCCCGAGCACTGAGCACCCAGCACCCTGAGTACTGAGCACCGAGCACCCCGAGCACTGAGCACCCAGCACCCAGGGTACTGAGCTCCGAGCACCCCGAGCACTGAGCACCCAGCGCCCCGAGCACCGAGCACCCTGAGCACTGAGCACCCAGCACCCTGAGTACTGAGCACCCAGCACCCTGAGCAATGAGCACCCAGCACCCCGAGCACTGATCACCCAACTCCTTGAGCACTGAGCACCCAGCACCCTGAGTACTAAGCACCGAGCACCCTGAGTACTGAGCACCCAGCACCCTGAGTACTGAGCAACCAGCACCCTGAGCACTGAGCACCCAGCACCCTGAGCACTGAGCACTGAGCACCAAGCACCCTGAGTACTGAGCACCGATCACCCTGAGGACTGAGCACCCAGCACCCTGAGCACTGAGCACCCAGCACACTGAGTACTGAGCACCGATCACCCTGAGCACTGAGCACCCAGCACCCCGAGCACTGAGCACCCAGCACCCTGAGTACTGAGCACCCTGAGTACTGAGCACCGATCACCCTGGGCACTGAGCTCCCAGCACCCTGAGTACTGAGCACCCAGCACGCTGAGCACTGAGCACCCAGCACCCTGAGTACTGAGCACCCAGCACCCTGAGCACTGAGCACCCAGCACCCTGAGTACAGAGCACCCAGCACCCTGAGCACTGAGCACCCAGCACCCTGAGTACTGAGCACCCAGCACCCTGAGAACTGAGCACCCAGCACCCTGAGTAATGAGCACCCAGCACCCCGAGCACTGAGCACCCAGCACCCCGAGAATGAGCACCCAGCACCCCGAGTACTGAGCACCGAGCACCCTGAGCACTGAGCACCCAGCACCCTGAGTACTGAGCACCCAGCACCCCGAGCACTGAGCACCCAGCACCCTTAGTACTGAGCACCCTGAGTACTGAGCACCGATCACGCTGAGCACTGAGCACCCAGCACCCTGAGCACTGAGCACCCAGCACCCTGAGTACTGAGCACCCAGCACCCCGAGCACTGAGCACCCAGCACCCTTAGTACTGAGCACCCTGTGTACTGAGCACCGATCTCCCCGAGTACTGAGCACCGAGCAACCTGAGCACTGAGTACCCAGCACCCTGAGCACTGAGCACCCAGCACCCTGAGTACTGAGCACCCAGCACCCTGAGTACTGAGCACCCAGCACCCTGAGCACTGAGCACCGAGCAGCCTGAGTACTGAGCACCCACCACTCTGAGCAGTGAGCACACAGCACCCTGAGTACTGAGCACCCAGCACCCTGAGTACTGAACACCCAGAACCCTGAGCACTGAGCACTGAGCACCCTGAGCACTGAGCACCCAGCACCCGGAGTACTGAGCACCCAGCACCCTGAGTACTAAGCACCGAGCACCCTGAGTACTGAGCACCCAGCACCCCGAGCACTGAGCACCCAGCACCCCGAGCACTGAGCACCTAGCACCCTGAGCACTGAGCACCCAGCACCCTGAGTACTGAACACCCAGCACCCTGAGCACTGAATACCCAGCACCCTGAGCACTGAGCATCCAGCACCCTGAGCACTGAGCACCCAGCACCCAGCACCCTGAGCACTGAGCACCCAGCACCCTGAGTACTGAGCACTGGGCACCCAGCACCCCGAGCACTGAGCACCCAGCACCCTGAGTACTGAGCACTGAGCACCCAGCACCCCGAGCACTGAGCACCCAGCACCCTGAGCACTGAGCACCCAGCACCCGAGTACTGAGCACCCAGCACCCTGAGTACTGAGCACCCAGCACCCTGAGTACTGAGCACCCAGCACCCTGAGCACTGAGCACACAGCACCATGAGCACTGAGCACCCAGCACCCTGAGCACTGAGCACTGAGCACCCAGCACCCCGAGCACAGAGCACCCAGCACCCGAGTACTGAGCACCCAGCACCCTGAGTACTGAGCACCCAGCACCCTGAGTACTGAGCACCCAGCACCCCGAGTACTGAGCACCCAGCACCCTGAGTACTGAGCACCCAGCACCCCGAGCACTGAGCACACAGCACCCTGAGTACTGAGCACCCAGCACCCTGAGTACTGAGCACCCAGCACCCCGAGTACTGAGCACCCAGCACCCTGAGCACTGAGCACCCAGCACCCCGAGCACTGAGCACCCAGCAACCTGAGTACTGAGCACCCACCACCCTGAGCACTGAGCACCCAGCACCCTGAGCACTGAGCACCCAGCACCGTGAGCACTGAGCACCCAGCACCTTGAGTAGTGAGCACCCAAAGTACTGAGCACCGAGCACCCCGAGCACTGAGCACCCAGCACCCTGAGCACTGAGCACCCAGCACCCTGAGTAGTGAGCACCCAACGTACTGAGCACCAAGCACCCCGAGCACTGAGCACCCAGCACCCTGAGTACTGAGCACCGATCACCCCGAGCACTGAGCACCCAGCACCCTGAGTACTGAACACTCAGCACCCTGAGTACTGAGCACCGAGCACCCCGAGCACTGAGCACCCAGCACCCTGAGCACTGAGCACCCTGAGGACTGAGCACCCAGCACCCTGAACACTGAGCATCCAGCACCCTGAGTACTGAGCACCGATCACCCTGAGCACTGAGCACCCAGAACCCCGAGCACTGAGCACCCAGCACCCTGAGTACTGAGCACCCAGCACCCCGAGCACTGAGCACCCAGCACCCTGAGTACTGAGCACCCTGAGTACTGAGCACCGATCACCCTGAGCACTGAGCTCCCAGCACCCTGAGGACTGAGCACCCAGCACCCTGAGCACTGAGCACCCAGCACTGCGAGCACTGAGCACCCAGCACCCCGAGCACTGAGCACCCAGCACACTGAGTACTGAGCACCCAGCACCCTGAGCACTGAGCACCCAGCACCCCGAGCACTGAGCACCCAGTACCCTGAGTACTGAGCACCCAGCACCCTGAGCACTGAGCACCCAGCACCCTGAGTACTGAGCACCCAGCACCCTGAGCAATGACTACCCAGCACCCTGAGCACTGAGCACCCAGCACCCTGAGCACTGAGCACACAGCACCCTGAACACTGAGCACCCAGCACCCTGAGTACTGAGCACTGAGCACCCAGCACCCCAAGCACTGAGCACCCAGCACCCTGAGTACTGAGCACTGAGCACCCAGCACCCCGAGCACTGAGCACCCAGCACCCTGAGCACTGAGCACCCAGCACCCTGAGTACTGAGCACCCAGCACCCGGAGCACTGAGCACCCAGCACCCTGAGTACTGAGCAGGGAGCACCCCGAGCACTGAGCACCCAGCACCCTGAGTACTGAGCACTGAGCGCCCCGAGTACTGAGCACCCAGCACCCCGAGCACTGAGCACCCAGCACCCTGAGTACTGAGAAAAGATCACCCTGAGTACTGAGCACCCAGCACCCCGAGCACTGAGCACCCAGCACCCTGAGCACTGAGCACCCAGCACCCTGAGCACTGAGCACCCAGCACCCTGAGTAGTGAGCACCCAACGTACTGAGCACCGAGCACCCCGAGCACCCCGAGCACTGAGCACCCAGCACCCTGAGTACTGAGCACCGAGCACCCCGAGCACTGAGCACCCAGCACCCAGGGTACTGAGCTCCGAGCACCCCGAGCACTGAGCACCCAGCGCCCCGAGCACCGAGCACCCTGAGCACTGAGCACCCAGCACCCTGAGTACTGAGCACCCAGCACCCTGA
Source organism: Microtus oregoni (assembly GCF_018167655.1). Taxonomy (NCBI): domain Eukaryota; kingdom Metazoa; phylum Chordata; class Mammalia; order Rodentia; family Cricetidae; genus Microtus; species Microtus oregoni. The sequence goes on from NW_024543390.1 coordinate 144,818, forward strand.
GCAATGAGCACCCAGCACCCCGAGCACTGATCACCCAACTCCTTGAGCACTGAGCACCCAGCACCCTGAGTACTAAGCACCGAGCACCCTGAGTACTGAGCACCCAGCACCCTGAGTACTGAGCAACCAGCAACCTGAGCACTGAGCACCCAGCACCCTGAGCACTGAGCACTGAGCACCAAGCACCCTGAGTACTGAGCACCGATCACCCTGAGGACTGAGCACCCAGCACCCTGAGCACTGAGCACCCAGCACACTGAGTACTGAGCACCGATCACCCTGAGCACTGAGCACCCAGCACCCCGAGCACTGAGCACCCAGCACCCTGAGTACTGAGCACCCTGAGTACTGAGCACCGATCACCCTGGGCACTGAGCTCCCAGCACCCTGAGTACTGAGCACCCAGCACCCTGAGCACTGAGCACCCAGCACCCTGAGTACTGAGCACCCAGCACCCTGAGCACTGAGCACCCAGCACCCTGAGTACAGAGCACCCAGCACCCTGAGCACTGAGCACCCAGCACCCTGAGTACTGAGCACCCAGCACCCTGAGAACTGAGCACCCAGCACCCTGAGTAATGAGCACCCAGCACCCCGAGCACTGAGCACCCAGCACCCCGAGAATGAGCACCCAGCACCCCGAGTACTGAGCACCGAGCACCCTGAGCACTGAGCACCCAGCACCCTGAGTACTGAGCACCCAGCACCCCGAGCACTGAGCACCCAGCACCCTTAGTACTGAGCACCCTGAGTACTGAGCACCGATCACGCTGAGCACTGAGCACCCAGCACCCTGAGCACTGAGCACCCAGCACCCTGAGTACTGAGCACCCAGCACCCCGAGCACTGAGCACCCAGCACCCTTAGTACTGAGCACCCTGTGTACTGAGCACCGATCTCCCCGAGTACTGAGCACCGAGCAACCTGAGCACTGAGTACCCAGCACCCTGAGCACTGAGCACCCAGCACCCTGAGTACTGAGCACCCAGCACCCTGAGTACTGAGCACCCAGCACCCTGAGCACTGAGCACCGAGCAGCCTGAGTACTGAGCACCCACCACTCTGAGCAGTGAGCACACAGCACCCTGAGTACTGAGCACCCAGCACCCTGAGTACTGAACACCCAGAACCCTGAGCACTGAGCACTGAGCACCCTGAGCACTGAGCACCCAGCACCCGGAGTACTGAGCACCCAGCACCCTGAGTACTAAGCACCGAGCACCCTGAGTACTGAGCACCCAGCACCCTGAGCACTGAACATACAGCACCCTGAGTACTGAGCACCTCGAGCACTGAGCACCCAGCACCCTGAGTACTGAGCACCCAGCACCCTGAGCACTGAGCACCCAGCATCCCGAGCACTGAGCACCCAGCACCCCGAGCACTGAGCACCTAGCACCCTGAGCACTGAGCACCCAGCACCCTGAGTACTGAACACCCAGCACCCTGAGCACTGAGTACCCAGCACCCTGAGCACTGAGCATCCAGCACCCTGAGCACTGAGCACCCAGCACCCAGCACCCTGAGCACTGAGCACCCAGCACCCTGAGTACTGAGCACTGGGCACCCAGCACCCCGAGCACTGAGCACCCAGCACCCTGAGCACTGAGCACCCAGCACCCGAGTACTGAGCACCCAGCACCCTGAGTACTGAGCACCCAGCACCCTGAGTACTGAGCACCCAGCACCCTGAGCACTGAGCACACAGCACCATGAGCACTGAGCACCCAGCACCCTGAGCACTGAGCACTGAGCACCCAGCACCCCGAGCACAGAGCACCCAGCACCCGAGTACTGAGCACCCAGCACCCTGAGTACTGAGCACCCAGCACCCTGAGTACTGAGCACCCAGCACCCCGAGTACTGAGCACCCAGCACCCTGAGTACTGAGCACCCAGCACCCCGAGCACTGAGCACACAGCACCCTGAGTACTGAGCACCCAGCACCCTGAGTACTGAGCACCCAGCACCCCGAGTACTGAGCACCCAGCACCCTGAGCACTGAGCACCCAGCACCCCGAGCTCTGAGCACCCAGCAACCTGAGTACTGAGCACCCACCACCCTGAGCACTGAGCACCCAGCACCCTGAGCACTGAGCACCCAGCACCCTGAGTATTGAGCACCCAAAGTACTGAGCACCGAGCACCCCGAGCACTGAGCACCCAGCACCCTGAGCACTGAGCACCCAGCACCCTGAGTAGTGAGCACCCAACGTACTGAGCACCGAGCAACCCGAGCACTGAGCACCCAGCACCCTGAGTACTGAGCACCCTGAGTACTGAGCACCGATCACCCTGGGCACTGAGCTCCCAGCACCCTGAGTACTGAGCACCCAGCACCCTGAGCACTGAGCACCCAGCACCCTGAGTACTGAGCACCCAGCACCCTGAGCACTGAGCACCCAGCACCCTGAGTACAGAGTACCCAGCACCCTGAGCACTGAGCACCCAGCACCCTGAGTACTGAGCACCCAGCACCCTGAGAACTGAGCACCCAGCACCCTGAGTAATGAGCACCCAGCACCCCGAGCACTGAGCACCCAGCACCCCGAGAATGAGCACCCAGCACCCCGAGTACTGAGCACCGAGCACCCTGAGCACTGAGCACCCAGCACCCTGAGTACTGAGCACCCAGCACCCCGAGCACTGAGCACCCAGCACCCTTAGTACTGAGCACCCTGAGTACTGAGCACCGATCACGCTGAGCACTGAGCACCCAGCACCCTGAGCACTGAGCACCCAGCACCCTGAGTACTGAGCACCCAGCACCCCGAGCACTGAGCACCCAGCACCCTTAGTACTGAGCACCCTGTGTACTGAGCACCGATCTCCCCGAGTACTGAGCACCGAGCAACCTGAGCACTGAGTACCCAGCACCCTGAGCACTGAGCACCCAGCACCCTGAGTACTGAGCACCCAGCACCCTGAGTACTGAGCACCCAGCACCCTGAGCACTGAGCACCGAGCAGCCTGAGTACTGAGCACCCACCACTCTGAGCAGTGAGCACACAGCACCCTGAGTACTGAGCACCCAGCACCCTGAGTACTGAACACCCAGAACCCTGAGCACTGAGCACTGAGCACCCTGAGCACTGAGCACCCAGCACCCGGAGTACTGAGCACCCAGCACCCTGAGTACTAAGCACCGAGCACCCTGAGTACTGAGCACCCAGCACCCTGAGCACTGAACATACAGCACCCTGAGTACTGAGCACCTCGAGCACTGAGCACCCAGCACCCTGAGTACTGAGCACCCAGCACCCTGAGCACTGAGCACCCAGCATCCCGAGCACTGAGCACCCAGCACCCCGAGCACTGAGCACCTAGCACCCTGAGCACTGAGCACCCAGCACCCTGAGTACTGAACACCCAGCACCCTGAGCACTGAGTACCCAGCACCCTGAGCACTGAGCATCCAGCACCCTGAGCACTGAGCACCCAGCACCCAGCACCCTGAGCACTGAGCACCCAGCACCCTGAGTACTGAGCACTGGGCACCCAGCACCCCGAGCACTGAGCACCCAGCACCCTGAGTACTGAGCACTGAGCACCCAGCACCCCGAGCACTGAGCACCCAGCACCCTGAGCACTGAGCACCCAGCACCCGAGTACTGAGCACCCAGCACCCTGAGTACTGAGCACCCAGCACCCTGAGTACTGAGCACCCAGCACCCTGAGCACTGAGCACACAGCACCATGAGCACTGAGCACCCAGCACCCTGAGCACTGAGCACTGAGCACCCAGCACCCCCAGCACAGAGCACCCAGCACCCGAGTACTGAGCACCCAGCACCCTGAGTACTGAGCACCCAGCACCCTGAGTACTGAGCACCCAGCACCCCGAGTACTGAGCACCCAGCACCCTGAGTACTGAGCACCCAGCACCCCGAGCACTGAGCACACAGCACCCTGAGTACTGAGCACCCAGCACCCTGAGTACTGAGCACCCAGCACCCCGATTACTGAGCACCCAGCACCCTGAGCACTGAGCACCCAGCACCCCGAGCTCTGAGCACCCAGCAACCTGAGTACTGAGCACCCACCACCCTGAGCACTGAGCACCCAGCACCCTGAGCACTGAGCACCCAGCACCCTGAGTATTGAGCACCCAAAGTACTGAGCACCGAGCACCCCGAGCACTGAGCACCCAGCACCCTGAGCACTGAGCACCCAGCACCCTGAGTAGTGAGCACCCAACGTACTGAGCACCGAGCAACCCGAGCACTGAGCACCCAGCACCCTGAGTACTGCGCACCGATCACCCCGAGCACTGAGCACCCAGCACCCTGAGTACTGAGCACTCAGCACCCTGAGTACTGAGCACCGAGCACCCCGAGCACTGAGCACCCAGCACCCTGAGCACTGAGCACCCTGAGGACTGAGCACCCAGCACCCTGAGTACTGAGCACAGATCACCCTGAGCACTGAGCACCCAGAACCCCGAGCACTGAGCACCCAGCACCCTGAGTACTGAGCACCCAGCACCCCGAGCACTGAGCACCCAGCACCCTGAGTACTGAGCACCCTGAGTACTGAGCACGGATCACCCTGAGCACTGAGCTCCCAGCACCCTGAGTATTGAGCACCCAGCACCCTGAGCACTGAGCACCCAGCACCCCGAGCACTGAGCACCCAGCACCCCGAGCACTGAGCACCCAGCACACTGAGTACTGAGCACCCAGCACCCTGAGGACTGAGCACCCAGCACCCCGAGCACTGAGCACCCAGTACCCTGAGTACTGAGCACCCAGCACCCTGAGCACTGAGCACCCAGCACCCTGAGTACTGAGCACCCAGCACCCTGAGCAATGACTACCCAGCACCCTGAGCACTGAGCACCCAGCACCCTGAGCACTGAGCACACAGCACCCTGAGCACTGAGCACCCAGCACCCTGAGTACTGAGCACTGAGCACCCAGCACCCCAAGCACTGAGCACCCAGCACCCTGAGTACTGAGCACTGAGCACCCAGCACCCCGAGCACTGAGCACCCAGCACCCTGAGCACTGAGCACCCAGCACCCTGAGTAATGAGCACCCAGCACCCGGAGCACTGAGCACCCAGCACCCTGAGTACTGAGCAGGGAGCACCCCGAGCACTGAGCACCCAGCACCCTGAGTACTGAGCACTGAGCGCCCCGAGTACTGAGCACCCAGCACCCCGAGCACTGAGCACCCAGCACCCTGAGTACTGAGAACAGATCCCCCTGAGTACTGAGCACCCAGCACCCCGAGCACTGAGCACCCAGCACCCTGAGCACTGAGCACCCAGCACCCTGAGCACTGAGCACCCAGCATCCTGAGTAGTGAGCACCCAACGTACTGAGCACCGAGCACGCCGAGCACCCCGAGCACTGAGCACCCAGCACCCTGAGTACTGAGCACCGAGCACCCCGAGCACTGAGCACCCAGCACCCAGGGTACTGAGCTCCGAGCACCCCGAGCACTGAGCACCCAGCGCCCCGAGGACCGAGCACCCTGAGCACTGAGCAGCCAGCACCCTGAGTACTGAGCACCCAGCACCCTGAGCAATGAGCACCCTGAGTACAGAGCACCCAACTCCTTGAGCACTGAGCACCCAGGACCCTGAGTACTAAGCACCGAGCACCCTGAGTACTGAGCACCCAGCACCCTGAGCACTGAACACACAGCACCCTGAGTACTGAGCACCTCGAGCACTGAGCACCCAGCACCGCTAGCACTGAGCACCCAGCACCCCGAGCACTGAGCACCCAGCACAATGAGTACTGAGCACCCAGCACCCTGAGTACTGAGCACCCAGCACCCTGAGCACTGAGTACCCAGCACCCTGAGCACTGAGCACCCAGCACCCTGAGCACTGAGCACACAGCACCCTGAGCACTGAGCACCCAGCACCCAGAGCACTGAGCACTGAGCACCCAGCACCCCGAGCACTGAGCACCCAGCACCCTGAGCACTGAGCACCCAGCACCCTGAGTACTGAGCACCCAGCACCCCGAGCACTGAGCACCCAGCACCCTGAGTACTGAGAAAAGATCACCCTGAGTACTGAGCACCCAGCACCCCGAGCACTGAGCACCCAGCACCCTGAGCACTGAGCACCCAGCACCCGAGTACTGAGCACCCAGCACCCTGAGTACTGAGCACCCAGCACCCTGAGTACTGAGCACCCAGCACCCTGAGCACTGAGCACACAGCACCATGAGCACTGAGCACCCAGCACCCTGAGCACTGAGCACTGAGCACCCAGCACCCCGAGCACAGAGCACCCAGCACCCGAGTACTGAGCACCCAGCACCCTGAGTACTGAGCACCCAGCACCCTGAGTACTGAGCACCCAGCACCCCGAGTACTGAGCACCCAGCACCCTGAGTACTGAGCACCCAGCACCCCGAGCACTGAGCACACAGCACCCTGAGTACTGAGCACCCAGCACCCTGAGTACTGAGCACCCAGCACCCCGAGTACTGAGCACCCAGCACCCTGAGCACTGAGCACCCAGCACCCCGAGCACTGAGCACCCAGCAACCTGAGTACTGAGCACCCACCACCCTGAGCACTGAGCACCCAGCACCCTGAGCACTGAGCACCCAGCACCGTGAGCACTGAGCACCCAGCACCTTGAGTAGTGAGCACCCAAAGTACTGAGCACCGAGCACCCCGAGCACTGAGCACCCAGCACCCTGAGCACTGAGCACCCAGCACCCTGAGTAGTGAGCACCCAACGTACTGAGCACCAAGCACCCCGAGCACTGAGCACCCAGCACCCTGAGTACTGAGCACCGATCACCCCGAGCACTGAGCACCCAGCACCCTGAGTACTGAACACTCAGCACCCTGAGTACTGAGCACCGAGCACCCCGAGCACTGAGCACCCAGCACCCTGAGCACTGAGCACCCTGAGGACTGAGCACCCAGCACCCTGAACACTGAGCATCCAGCACCCTGAGTACTGAGCACCGATCACCCTGAGCACTGAGCACCCAGAACCCCGAGCACTGAGCACCCAGCACCCTGAGTACTGAGCACCCAGCACCCCGAGCACTGAGCACCCAGCACCCTGAGTACTGAGCACCCTGAGTACTGAGCACCGATCACCCTGAGCACTGAGCTCCCAGCACCCTGAGGACTGAGCACCCAGCACCCTGAGCACTGAGCACCCAGCACTGCGAGCACTGAGCACCCAGCACCCCGAGCACTGAGCACCCAGCACACTGAGTACTGAGCACCCAGCACCCTGAGCACTGAGCACCCAGCACCCCGAGCACTGAGCACCCAGTACCCTGAGTACTGAGCACCCAGCACCCTGAGCACTGAGCACCCAGCACCCTGAGTACTGAGCACCCAGCACCCTGAGCAATGACTACCCAGCACCCTGAGCACTGAGCACCCAGCACCCTGAGCACTGAGCACACAGCACCCTGAACACTGAGCACCCAGCACCCTGAGTACTGAGCACTGAGCACCCAGCACCCCAAGCACTGAGCACCCAGCACCCTGAGTACTGAGCACTGAGCACCCAGCACCCCGAGCACTGAGCACCCAGCACCCTGAGCACTGAGCACCCAGCACCCTGAGTACTGAGCACCCAGCACCCGGAGCACTGAGCACCCAGCACCCTGAGTACTGAGCAGGGAGCACCCCGAGCACTGAGCACCCAGCACCCTGAGTACTGAGCACTGAGCGCCCCGAGTACTGAGCACCCAGCACCCCGAGCACTGAGCACCCAGCACCCTGAGTACTGAGAAAAGATCACCCTGAGTACTGAGCACCCAGCACCCCGAGCACTGAGCACCCAGCACCCTGAGCACTGAGCACCCAGCACCCTGAGCACTGAGCACCCAGCACCCTGAGTAGTGAGCACCCAACGTACTGAGCACCGAGCACCCCGAGCACCCCGAGCACTGAGCACCCAGCACCCTGAGTACTGAGCACCGAGCACCCCGAGCACTGAGCACCCAGCACCCAGGGTACTGAGCTCCGAGCACCCCGAGCACTGAGCACCCAGCGCCCCGAGCACCGAGCACCCTGAGCACTGAGCACCCAGCACCCTGAGTACTGAGCACCCAGCACCCTGAGCAATGAGCACCCAGCACCCCGAGCACTGATCACCCAACTCCTTGAGCACTGAGCACCCAGCACCCTGAGTACTAAGCACCGAGCACCCTGAGTACTGAGCACCCAGCACCCTGAGTACTGAGCAACCAGCACCCTGAGCACTGAGCACCCAGCACCCTGAGCACTGAGCACTGAGCACCAAGCACCCTGAGTACTGAGCACCGATCACCCTGAGGACTGAGCACCCAGCACCCTGAGCACTGAGCACCCAGCACACTGAGTACTGAGCACCGATCACCCTGAGCACTGAGCACCCAGCACCCCGAGCACTGAGCACCCAGCACCCTGAGTACTGAGCACCCTGAGTACTGAGCACCGATCACCCTGGGCACTGAGCTCCCAGCACCCTGAGTACTGAGCACCCAGCACCCTGAGCACTGAGCACCCAGCACCCTGAGTACTGAGCACCCAGCACCCTGAGCACTGAGCACCCAGCACCCTGAGTACAGAGCACCCAGCACCCTGAGCACTGAGCACCCAGCACCCTGAGTACTGAGCACCCAGCACCCTGAGAACTGAGCACCCAGCACCCTGAGTAATGAGCACCCAGCACCCCGAGCACTGAGCACCCAGCACCCCGAGAATGAGCACCCAGCACCCCGAGTACTGAGCACCGAGCACCCTGAGCACTGAGCACCCAGCACCCTGAGTACTGAGCACCCAGCACCCCGAGCACTGAGCACCCAGCACCCTTAGTACTGAGCACCCTGAGTACTGAGCACCGATCACGCTGAGCACTGAGCACCCAGCACCCTGAGCACTGAGCACCCAGCACCCTGAGTACTGAGCACCCAGCACCCCGAGCACTGAGCACCCAGCACCCTTAGTACTGAGCACCCTGTGTACTGAGCACCGATCTCCCCGAGTACTGAGCACCGAGCAACCTGAGCACTGAGTACCCAGCACCCTGAGCACTGAGCACCCAGCACCCTGAGTACTGAGCACCCAGCACCCTGAGTACTGAGCACCCAGCACCCTGAGCACTGAGCACCGAGCAGCCTGAGTACTGAGCACCCACCACTCTGAGCAGTGAGCACACAGCACCCTGAGTACTGAGCACCCAGCACCCTGAGTACTGAACACCCAGAACCCTGAGCACTGAGCACTGAGCACCCTGAGCACTGAGCACCCAGCACCCGGAGTACTGAGCACCCAGCACCCTGAGTACTAAGCACCGAGCACCCTGAGTACTGAGCACCCAGCACCCTGAGCACTGAACATACAGCACCCTGAGTACTGAGCACCTCGAGCACTGAGCACCCAGCACCCTGAGTACTGAGCACCCAGCACCCTGAGCACTGAGCACCCAGCATCCCGAGCACTGAGCACCCAGCACCCCGAGCACTGAGCACCTAGCACCCTGAGCACTGAGCACCCAGCACCCTGAGTACTGAACACCCAGCACCCTGAGCACTGAGTACCCAGCACCCTGAGCACTGAGCATCCAGCACCCTGAGCACTGAGCACCCAGCACCCAGCACCCTGAGCACTGAGCACCCAGCACCCTGAGTACTGAGCACTGGGCACCCAGCACCCCGAGCACTGAGCACCCAGCACCCTGAGCACTGAGCACCCAGCACCCGAGTACTGAGCACCCAGCACCCTGAGTACTGAGCACCCAGCACCCTGAGTACTGAGCACCCAGCACCCTGAGCACTGAGCACACAGCACCATGAGCACTGAGCACCCAGCACCCTGAGCACTGAGCACTGAGCACCCAGCACCCCGAGCACAGAGCACCCAGCACCCGAGTACTGAGCACCCAGCACCCTGAGTACTGAGCACCCAGCACCCTGAGTACTGAGCACCCAGCACCCCGAGTACTGAGCACCCAGCACCCTGAGTACTGAGCACCCAGCACCCCGAGCACTGAGCACACAGCACCCTGAGTACTGAGCACCCAGCACCCTGAGTACTGAGCACCCAGCACCCCGAGTACTGAGCACCCAGCACCCTGAGCACTGAGCACCCAGCACCCCGAGCTCTGAGCACCCAGCAACCTGAGTACTGAGCACCCACCACCCTGAGCACTGAGCACCCAGCACCCTGAGGACTGAGCACCCAGCACCCTGAGTATTGAGCACCCAAAGTACTGAGCACCGAGCACCCCGAGCACTGAGCACCCAGCACCCTGAGCACTGAGCACCCAGCACCCTGAGTAGTGAGCACCCAACGTACTGAGCACCGAGCAACCCGAGCACTGAGCACCCAGCACCCTGAGTACTGAGCACCCTGAGTACTGAGCACCGATCACCCTGGGCACTGAGCTCCCAGCACCCTGAGTACTGAGCACCCAGCACCCTGAGCACTGAGCACCCAGCACCCTGAGTACTGAGCACCCAGCACCCTGAGCACTGAGCACCCAGCACCCTGAGTACAGAGTACCCAGCACCCTGAGCACTGAGCACCCAGCACCCTGAGTACTGAGCACCCAGCACCCTGAGAACTGAGCACCCAGCACCCTGAGTAATGAGCACCCAGCACCCCGAGCACTGAGCACCCAGCACCCCGAGAATGAGCACCCAGCACCCCGAGTACTGAGCACCGAGCACCCTGAGCACTGAGCACCCAGCACCCTGAGTACTGAGCACCCAGCACCCCGAGCACTGAGCACCCAGCACCCTTAGTACTGAGCACCCTGAGTACTGAGCACCGATCACGCTGAGCACTGAGCACCCAGCACCCTGAGCACTGAGCACCCAGCACCCTGAGTACTGAGCACCCAGCACCCCGAGCACTGAGCACCCAGCACCCTTAGTACTGAGCACCCTGTGTACTGAGCACCGATCTCCCCGAGTACTGAGCACCGAGCAACCTGAGCACTGAGTACCCAGCACCCTGAGCACTGAGCACCCAGCACCCTGAGTACTGAGCACCCAGCACCCTGAGTACTGAGCACCCAGCACCCTGAGCACTGAGCACCGAGCAGCCTGAGTACTGAGCACCCACCACTCTGAGCAGTGAGCACACAGCACCCTGAGTACTGAGCACCCAGCACCCTGAGTACTGAACACCCAGAACCCTGAGCACTGAGCACTGAGCACCCTGAGCACTGAGCACCCAGCACCCGGAGTACTGAGCACCCAGCACCCTGAGTACTAAGCACCGAGCACCCTGAGTACTGAGCACCCAGCACCCTGAGCACTGAACATACAGCACCCTGAGTACTGAGCACCTCGAGCACTGAGCACCCAGCACCCTGAGTACTGAGCACCCAGCACCCTGAGCACTGAGCACCCAGCATCCCGAGCACTGAGCACCCAGCACCCCGAGCACTGAGCACCTAGCACCCTGAGCACTGAGCACCCAGCACCCTGAGTACTGAACACCCAGCACCCTGAGCACTGAGTACCCAGCACCCTGAGCACTGAGCATCCAGCACCCTGAGCACTGAGCACCCAGCACCCAGCACCCTGAGCACTGAGCACCCAGCACCCTGAGTACTGAGCACTGGGCACCCAGCACCCCGAGCACTGAGCACCCAGCACCCTGAGTACTGAGCACTGAGCACCCAGCACCCCGAGCACTGAGCACCCAGCACCCTGAGCACTGAGCACCCAGCACCCGAGTACTGAGCACCCAGCACCCTGAGTACTGAGCACCCAGCACCCTGAGTACTGAGCACCCAGCACCCTGAGCACTGAGCACACAGCACCATGAGCACTGAGCACCCAGCACCCTGAGCACTGAGCACTGAGCACCCAGCACCCCCAGCACAGAGCACCCAGCACCCGAGTACTGAGCACCCAGCACCCTGAGTACTGAGCACCCAGCACCCTGAGTACTGAGCACCCAGCACCCCGAGTACTGAGCACCCAGCACCCTGAGTACTGAGCACCCAGCACCCCGAGCACTGAGCACACAACACCCTGAGTACTGAGCACCCAGCACCCTGAGTACTGAGCACCCAGCACCCCGATTACTGAGCACCCAGCACCCTGAGCACTGAGCACCCAGCACCCCGAGCTCTGAGCACCCAGCAACCTGAGTACTGAGCACCCACCACCCTGAGCACTGAGCACCCAGCACCCTGAGCACTGAGCACCCAGCACCCTGAGTATTGAGCACCCAAAGTACTGAGCACCGAGCACCCCGAGCACTGAGCACCCAGCACCCTGAGCACTGAGCACCCAGCACCCTGAGTAGTGAGCACCCAACGTACTGAGCACCGAGCAACCCGAGCACTGAGCACCCAGCACCCTGAGTACTGCGCACCGATCACCCCGAGCACTGAGCACCCAGCACCCTGAGTACTGAGCACTCAGCACCCTGAGTACTGAGCACCGAGCACCCCGAGCACTGAGCACCCAGCACCCTGAGCACTGAGCACCCTGAGGACTGAGCACCCAGCACCCTGAGTACTGAGCACAGATCACCCTGAGCACTGAGCACCCAGAACCCCGAGCACTGAGCACCCAGCACCCTGAGTACTGAGCACCCAGCACCCCGAGCACTGAGCACCCAGCACCCTGAGTACTGAGCACCCTGAGTACTGAGCACGGATCACCCTGAGCACTGAGCTCCCAGCACCCTGAGTATTGAGCACCCAGCACCCTGAGCACTGAGCACCCAGCACCCCGAGCACTGAGCACCCAGCACCCCGAGCACTGAGCACCCAGCACACTGAGTACTGAGCACCCAGCACCCTGAGGACTGAGCACCCAGCACCCCGAGCACTGAGCACCCAGTACCCTGAGTACTGAGCACCCAGCACCCTGAGCACTGAGCACCCAGCACCCTGAGTACTGAGCACCCAGCACCCTGAGCAATGACTACCCAGCACCCTGAGCACTGAGCACCCAGCACCCTGAGCACTGAGCACACAGCACCCTGAGCACTGAGCACCCAGCACCCTGAGTACTGAGCACTGAGCACCCAGCACCCCAAGCACTGAGCACCCAGCACCCTGAGTACTGAGCACTGAGCACCCAGCACCCCGAGCACTGAGCACCCAGCACCCTGAGCACTGAGCACCCAGCACCCTGAGTAATGAGCACCCAGCACCCGGAGCACTGAGCACCCAGCACCCTGAGTACTGAGCAGGGAGCACCCCGAGCACTGAGCACCCAGCACCCTGAGTACTGAGCACTGAGCGCCCCGAGTACTGAGCACCCAGCACCCCGAGCACTGAGCACCCAGCACCCTGAGTACTGAGAACAGATCCCCCTGAGTACTGAGCACCCAGCACCCCGAGCACTGAGCACCCAGCACCCTGAGCACTGAGCACCCAGCACCCTGAGCACTGAGCACCCAGCATCCTGAGTAGTGAGCACCCAACGTACTGAGCACCGAGCACGCCGAGCACCCCGAGCACTGAGCACCCAGCACCCTGAGTACTGAGCACCGAGCACCCCGAGCACTGAGCACCCAGCACCCAGGGTACTGAGCTCCGAGCACCCCGAGCACTGAGCACCCAGCGCCCCGAGGACCGAGCACCCTGAGCACTGAGCAGCCAGCACCCTGAGTACTGAGCACCCAGCACCCTGAGCAATGAGCACCCTGAGTACAGAGCACCCAACTCCTTGAGCACTGAGCACCCAGGACCCTGAGTACTAAGCACCGAGCACCCTGAGTACTGAGCACCCAGCACCCTGAGCACTGAACACACAGCACCCTGAGTACTGAGCACCTCGAGCACTGAGCACCCAGCACCGCTAGCACTGAGCACCCAGCACCCCGAGCACTGAGCACCCAGCACACTGAGTACTGAGCACCCAGCACCCTGAGTACTGAGCACCCAGCACCCTGAGCACTGAGTACCCAGCACCCTGAGCACTGAGCACCCAGCACCCTGAGCACTGAGCACACAGCACCCTGAGCACTGAGCACCCAGCACCCAGAGCACTGAGCACTGAGCACCCAGCACCCCGAGCACAGAGCACCCAGCACCCGAGTACTGAGCACCCAGCACCCTGAGTACTGAGCACCCAGCACCCTGAGTACTGAGCACCCAGCACCCCGAGTACTGAGCACCCATCACCCTGAGTACTGAGCACCCAGCACCCCGAGCACTGAGCACCCAGCACCCTGAGTACTGAGCACCCAGCACCCTGAGTACTGAGCACCCAGCACCCCGAGTACTGAGCACCCAGCACCCTGAGCACTGAGCACCCAGCACCCCGAGCACTGAGCACCCAGCAACCTGAGTACTGAGCACCCACCACCCTGAGCACTGAGTACCCAGCACCCTGAGCACTGAGCACCCAGCACCCTGAGCACTGTGCACCCAGCACCCTGAGTAGTGAGCACCCAAAGTACTGAGCACCGAGCAACCCGAGCACTGAGCACACAGCACCCTGAGCACTGAGCACCCAGCACCCTGAGTAGTGAGCACCCAACGTACTGAGCACCGAGCACCCCGAGCACTGAGCACCCAGCACCCTGAGTACTGAGCACCGATCACCCCGAGCACTGAGCACCCAGCACCCTGAGTACTGAGCTCCGAGCACCCCGAGCACTGAGCACCCAGCGCCCCGAGCTCTGAGCACCCACCACCCTGAGCACTGAGCACCCAGCACCCTGAGTACTGAGCACCCAGCACCCTGAGCACTGAGCACCCAGCACCCGGAGCACTGAGCACCCAGCACCCTGAGCACTGTTCACCCAGCACCCTGAGCACTGAGCACCCAGCACCCTGAGTACTGAGCACCCAGGACCCTGAGTACTGAGCACTCAGCACCCTGAGTACTGAGCACCGAGCACCCCGAGCACTGAGCACCCAGCACTCTGAGAACTGAGCACCCTGAGTACTGAGCACCCAGCACCCTGAGCACTGTGCATCCAGCAACCTGAGTACTGAGCACCGATCACCCTGAACACTGAGCACCCAGAACCCCGAGCACTGAGCACCCAGCACCCTGAGTACTGAGCAACCAGCACCCCGAGCACTGAGCACCCAGCACCCTGAGTACTGAGCACCCTGAGTACTGAGCACCGATCACCCTGAGCACTGAGCTCCCAGCACCCTGAGTACTGAGCACCCAGCACCCTGAGCACTGAGCACCAAGCACCCCGAGCACTGAGCACCCAGCACCCCGAGCACTGAGCACCCAGCACCCTGAGGACTGAGCACCCAGCAACCTGAGCACTGAGCACCCAGCACCCCGAGCACTGAGCACCCAGCACCCTGAGTACTGAGCACCCAGCACCCTGAGCACTGAGCACCCAGCACCCTGAGTACTGAGCACCCAGCACCCTGAGCAATGAGTATCCAGCACCCTGAGCACTGAGCACCCAGCACCCTGAGCACTGAGCACACAGCACCCTGAGCACTGAGCACCCAGCACCCTGAGTACTGAGCACTGAGCACCCAGCACCCCAAGCACTGAGCACCCAGCACCCTGAGTACTGAGCACTGAGCACCCAGCACCCCGAGCACTGAGCACCCAGCACCCTGAGCAATGAGAACCCAGCACCCTGAGTACTGAACACCCAGCACCCGGAGCACTGAGCACCCAGCACCCTGAGTACTGAGCAGGGAGCACCCCGAGCACTGAGCACCCAGCACCCTGAGTACTGAGCACTGAGCACCCCGAGTACTGAGCTCCCAGCACCCCGAGCACTGAGCACCCAGCACCCTGAGTACTGAGAACAGATCACCCTGAGTACTGAGCACCCAGCACCCTGAGTACTGAGCCCCCAGCACCCTGAGTACTGAGCACCCAGTACCCCGAGCACTGAGCACCCAGCACCCCGAGTATGAGCACCCAGCACCCTGAGTACTGAGAACCGAGCACCCTGAGTACTGAGCACCCAGCACCCTGAGTACTGAGCCCCAGCACCCTGAGTACTGAGCACCCAGCACCCTGAGCACTGAGCACCCTGAGTACTGAGCACCCAGCACCCCGAGCACTGAGCACCCTGAGTACTGAGCACTAAGCACCCAGAGCACTGGGCACCCAGCACCCCGAGCACGGAGCACCCAGGACCCCGAGCACTGAGTACTGAGCACCTAGCACCCTGAGTACTGAGCACTGAGCTCCCCGAGCACTGAGCACCCTGAGTACTGAGCACCCAGCACCCTGAGTACTGAGCACTGAGCACCCAGCACCCCGAGTACTGAGCACCCGGCACCCTGTGTACTCAGCACTGAGCACCCTGAGTACGAAGCACCCAGCACCCTGAGTACTGAGCACCCAGCAACCTGAGCACTGAGCACCCAGCACCCCGAGCACTGAGCACCCAGCAACCTGAGTACTGAGCACCCAGCACCCTGAGCACTGAGCACCCAGCACACCGAGCACTGAGCACCCAGCACCCCGAGCACTGAGCACCCAGCACCCTGAGTACTGAGCACCCAGCACCCTGAGCACTGAGCACCCAGCACCCCGAGCACTGAGCACCCAGCACCCTGAGTACTGAGCACCCAGCACCCTGAGCACTGAGCACCCAGCACCCTGAGTACTGAGCACCCAGCACCCTTAGCAATGAGTACCCAGCACCCTGAGCACTGAGCACCCAGCACCCTGAGCACTGAGCACACAGCACCCTGAGCACTGAGCACCCAGCACCCTGAGTACTGAGCACTGAGCACCCAGCACCCCAAGCACTGAGCACCCAGCACCCTGAGTACTGAGCACTGAGCACCCAGCACCCTGAGCACTGAGCACCCAGCACCCTGAGCACTGAGCACCCAGCACCCTGAGCACTGAGCACCCAGCACCCGGAGCACTGAGCACCCAGCACCCTGAGTACTGAGCACTGAGCACCCAGCACCCCAAGCACTGAGCACCCAGCACCCCGAGCACTGAGCACCCAGCACCCTGAGTACTGAGAACAGATCACCCTGAGTACTGAGCAACCAGCACCCTGAGTACTGAGCCCCCAGCACCCTGAGTACTGAGCACCCAGCACCCCGAGCACTGAGCACCCAGCACCCCGAGTATGAGCACCCAGCACCCTGAGTACTGAGAACCGAGCACCCTGAGTACTGAGCACCCAGCACCCTGAGTACTGAGCCCCAGCACCCTGAGAACTGAGCACCCAGCAACCCGAGCACTGAGCACCCAGCACCCCGAGAATGAGCACCCAGCACCCTGAGTACTGAGAACCCAGCACCCTGAGTACTGAGCACCCAGCACCCCAAGCACTGAGCACCCTGAGTACTGAGCACCCAGCACCCTGAGTACTGAGCACTAAGCACCCAGAGCACTGGGCACCCAGCACCTCGAGCACGGAGCACCCAGGACCCCGAGCACTGAGAACTGAGCACCTAGCACCCTGAGTACTGAGCACTGAGCTCCCCGAGCACTGAGCACCCTGAGTACTGAGCACCCAGCACCCTGAGTACTGAGCACTGAGCACCCAGCACCCCGAGCACTGAGCACACGGCACCCTGTGTACTGAGCACTGAGCACCCTGAGTACTAAGCACCCAGCACCCTGAGTACTGAGCACCCAGGACCCTGAGCACTGAGCACTGAGCACCCCGAGCACTGAGCACCCAGCACCCTGAGCACTCAGCCCCCAGCACCCCGAGCACTGAGCACCCAGCATCCTGAGCACTGAGTACTGCGCACCCAGCACCCTGAGCACTGAGCACCCAGCACCCTGAGCACTGAGCACCCAGCACCCTGAATACTGAGAACCCAGCACCCCAAGCACTGAGCCCTGAGCACCGTGAGTACTGAGCACCCAGCACGCTGAGCACTGAGCACCCAACACCCCGAGTACTGAGCACCCAGCACCCTGAGTACTGAGCACCCAGCACCCTGAGTACTGAGCACCCAGCACCCCGAGCACTGAGCACCCAGCACCCTGAGCACTGAGCACCCAGTACCCTGAGAACTGAGCATCAAGCACCCTGAGCACTGAGCACCCAGCACCCTGAGCACTGAGCACCCAGCACCCTGAGCACTGAGCACCCAGCACCCTGAGTACTGAGCACCCAACGTACTGAGCACTGAGCACCCCGAGCACTGAGCACCCAGCACCCTGAGCACTGAGCACCCAGCACCTTGAGTACTGAGCACCGAGCACCCAGAGCACTTAGCACCCAGCACCCTGAGTACTGAGCACCCAGCACCCTGAGCACTGAGCACCCAGCACCCTGAGCACTGAGCACCCAGCACCCCGAGCACTGATCACCCAGCACCCTGAGTACTGAGCACCAAGCACCCTGAGCACTGAGCACCCAGCACCCTGAGTACTGAGCACCCAGCACCCTGAGTACTGAGCAACCAGCACCCTGAGCACTGAGCACCCAGCACCCTGAGCACTGAGCACTGAGCACCCAGCACCCTGAGCACTGAGCACCCAGCACCCTGAGTACTGAGCACCGATCACCCTGAGGACTGAGCACCCAGCATCCTGAGCACTGAGCACCCAGGACACTGAGTACTGAGCACTGATCACCCTGAGCACTGAGCACCCAGCACCCCGAGCACTGAGCACCCAGCACCCTGAGTACTGAGCACCCTGAGTACTGAGCACCGATCACCCTGAGCACTGAGCTCCCAGCAACCTGAGTACTGAGCACCCAGCACCCTGAGCACTGAGCACCCAGCACCCTGAGTACTGAGCACCCAGCACCCTGAGCACTGAGCACCCAGCACCCTGAGTACTGAGCACCCAGCACCCTGAGCACTGAGCACCCAGCACCCTGAGTACTGAGCACCGAGCACCCCGAGCACTGAGCACCCAGCACCCTGAGGACAGAGCACCCTGAGGACTGAGCACCCAGCACCCTGAGTACTGAGCACCCAGCACCCTGAGTACTGAGCACCGATCACCCTGAGCACTGAGCATCCAAGACCCCGAGCACTGAGCACCCAGCACCCTGAGTACTGAGCACCCAGCACCCCGAGCACTGAGCACCCAGCACCCTTAGTACTGAGCACCCTGAGTACTTAGCACCGATCACCCTGAGCACTGAGCTCCCAGCACCCTGAGTACTGAGCACCCAGCACCCTGAGCACTGAGCACCCAGCACCCTGAGTACTGAGCACCCAGCACCCTGAGCACTGAGCACCCAGCACCCTGAGTACTGAGCACCCAGCACCCTGAGCACTGAGAACCCAGCACCCTGAGTAATGAGCACCCAGCACCCCGAGCACTGAGCACCCAGCACCCCGAGAATGAGCACCCAGCACCCCGAGTACTGAGCACCGAGCACCCTGAGCACTGAGTACCCAGCACCCTGAGCACTGAGCACCCAGCACCCTGAGTACTGAGCACACAGCACCCTGAGTACTGAGCACCCAGCACCCTGAGCACTGAGCACCGAGCACTCTGAGTACTGAGCACCCACCACTCTGAGCACTGAGCACCCAGAACCCTGAGTACTGAGCACCCAGCACCCTGAGTACTGAACACCCAGAACTCTGAGCACTGAGCACTGAGCACCCAGCACCCTGAGTACTGAGCACCCAGCACCCTGAGCACTGGGCACCCAGCACCCCGAGCACTGAGCACCCAGCAACCTGAGCACTGAGCACCCAGCACCCTGAGTACTGAGCACCCTGAGTACTGAGCACCGATCACCCTGAGCACTGAGCTCCCAGCACCCTGAGTACTGAGCACCCAGCACCCTGAGTACTGAGCACCCAGCACCCCGAGCACTGAGCACCCAGCAACCCGAGCACTGAGCACCCAGCACCCTGAGTACTGAGTACCCAGCACCCTGAGCACTGAGCACCCAGCACTCCGAGCACTGAGCACCCAGCACCCTGAGTACTGAGCACCCAGCACCCTGAGCACTGAGCCCCCAGCACCCTGAGCACTGAGTACCCAGCACCCTGAGCACTGAGCACCCAGAACCCTGAGCAGTGAGCACACAGCACCCTGAGCACTGAGCCCCCAGCACCCTGAGTACTGAGCACTGAGCACCCAGCACCCCGAGCACTGAGCACCCAGCACCCTGAGTACTGAGCACTGAGCACCCAGCACCCCGAGCACTGAGCACCCAGCACCCTGAGCACTGAGCACCCAGCACCCTGAGTACTGAACACCTAGCACCCCGAGCACTGAGCCCCCAGCACCCTGAGCACTGAGCACCCAGCACACTGAGCACTGATCACCCAGCACGCTGAGCACTGAGCACCCAGCACCCTGAGTACTGAGCACCCAGCACCCTGAGTACTGAGCACTCAGAACCCTGAGTACTGAGCACCGAGCAACCCGAGCACTGAGCACCCAGCACCCTGAGCACTGAGCACCCTGAGGACTGAGCACACAGCACCCTGATCACTGAGCACCCAGCACCCTGAGTACTGAGAACCCAGCACCCTGAGCACTGAGCACCCTGAGTACTGAGCAAAGACCACCCTGAGCACTGAGCACCCAGCACCCTGAGCACTGTGCACCCAGCACCCCAAGCACTGAGCATCCTGAGTACTGAGCAAAGATCACCCTGAGCACTGAGCTCCCAGCACCCTGAGTACTGAGCACCCAGCACCCTGAGCACTGAGCACCCAGCACCCTGAGTACTGAGCACCCAGCACCCTGAGCACTGAGCACCCAGCACCCTGAGTACTGAGCACCCAGCACGCCGAGCATTGAGCATCCAGCACCCCGAGAAGGAGCACCCAGCACCCCGAGTACTGAGCACCGAGCACCCTGAGCACTGAGTAACCAGCACCCTGAGCACTGAGCACCCAGCACCCTGAGTACTGAGCACCCAGCACCCTGAGTACTGAGCACCCAGCACCCTGAGCACTGAGCACCCAGCACCCTGAGTACTGAGCACCCAGCACCCTGAGTACTGAACACCCAGCACCCTGAGCACTGAGCACTGAGCACCCTGAGCACTGAGTACTGAGCACCGAGCACCCCGAGAACTGAGCACCCAGCAACCGGAGTACTGAGCACCCAGCACCCTGAGTACTGAGCACCCAGCACCCCGAGCACTGAGCACCCAGCACCCTGAGCACTGAGCACCCAGCACCCTGAGTACTGAGCACTGAGCACCCAGCACCCCGAGCACTGAGCACCCAGCACCCTGAGTACTGAGCACTGAGCACCCAGCACCCCGAGCACTGAGCACCCAGCACCCTGAGTACTAAGCACCGAGCACCCTGAGTACTGAGCACCCAGCAAGCTGAGCACTGAACACACAGCACCCTGAGTACTGAGCACCTCGAGCACTGAGCACCCAGCACCCTGAGTACTGAGCACTGAGCCCCCCGAGCACTGAGCACCCAGCACACCGAGCACTGAGGACCCAGCACCCCGAGCACTGAGCACCCAGCACCCTGAGTACTGAGCACCCAGCACCCCGAGCACTGAGCACCCAGCACCCTGAGTACTGAGCACCGAGCACCCCGAGCACTGAGCACCCAGCACCCAGGGTACTGAGCTCCGAGCACCCCGAGCACTGAGCACCCAGCACACCGAGCACTGAGGACCCAGCACCCCGAGCACTGAGCACCCAGCACCCTGAGTACTGAGCACCCAGCACCCCGAGCACTGAGCACTCAGCACCCTGAGTACTGAGCACCGAGCACCCCGAGCACTGAGCACCCAGCACCCAGGGTACTGAGCACCGAGCACCCTGAGCACTGAGCGCCCAGCACCCTGAGTACTGAGCACCCAGCACCCTGAGCAATGAGCACCCTGAGTACTGAGCACCCAACTCCTTGAGCACTGAGCACCGAGCACCCCGAGCACTGAGCACCCAGCACCCTGAGTACTGAGCACACAGCACCCTGAGTACTGAGCACCCAGCACCCCGAGCACTGAGCACCCAGCACCCTGAGTACTGAGCACCCAGCACCCTGAGTACTGAGCACCCAGCACCCCGAGTACTGAGCACCCAGCACCCTGAGCACTGAGCACCCAGCACCCCGAGCACTGAGCACCCAGCAACCTGAGTACTGAGCACCCACCACCCTGAGCACTGAGCACCCAGCACCCTGAGCACTGAGCACCCAGCACCCTGAGCACTGAGCACCCAGCACCCTGAGTAGTGAGCACCCAAAGTACTGAGCACCGAGCACCCCGAGCAATGAGCACCCAGCACCCTGAGCACTGAGCACCCAGCACCCTGAGTAGTGAGCACCCAACGTACTGAGCACCGAGCACCCCGAGCACTGAGCACCCAGCACCCTGAGTACTGAGCTCCGAGCACCCCGAGCACTGAGCACCCAGCGCCCCGAGCTCTGAGCACCCAGCACCCTGAGCACTGAGCACCCAGCACCCTGAGTACTGAGCACCCAGCACCCCGAGCACTGAGCACCGAGCACCCTGAGCCCTGAGCACCCAGCACCCTGAGCACTGATCACCCAGCACCCTGAGCACTGAGCACCCAGCACCCTGAGTACTGAGAAACCAGCACCCTGAGTACTGAGCACTCAGCACCCTGAGTACTGAGCACCCTGAGGACTGAGCACCCAGAACCCCGAG
This sequence comes from Microtus oregoni, assembly GCF_018167655.1. Lineage (NCBI taxonomy): Eukaryota > Metazoa > Chordata > Mammalia > Rodentia > Cricetidae > Microtus > Microtus oregoni. The sequence continues at coordinate 167,256 of NW_024543390.1, forward strand.
CACTGAGCACCCAGCACCCTGAGTACTGAGCACCCAGCACCCTGAGCACTGAGCACCCCGAGCATTGAGCACCGGGCACCCCGAGCACTGAGCACCCAGCACCCTGAGTACTGAGCACCAAGCACCCAGAGTACTGAGCACTGAGAACCCTGAGCACTGAGCACCCAGCACCCTGAGTAATGAGCACCCAGCACCCCGAGTACTGAGCACCCAGCTCCGTGAGTACTGAGCAACCAGCACCCCGAGCTCTGAGCACCCAGCACCCTGAGTAATGAGCACCCAGCACCCTGAGTACTGAGCACTGAGCACCCTGAGCACTGAGCACCCAGCACCCTGAGTACTGAGCACCCAGCACCCTGAGCACTGAGCACCCAGCACCCCAAGCACTGAGCACCCAGCACCCTGAGTACTGAGTACTGAGCACCCTGAGTACTGAGCACCCAGCACTCTGAGCACTGAGCACCCAGCACCCTGAGTAATGAGCACCGAGCACCCTGAGCACTGAGCACCCAGCACCCTGAGTACTGAGCACCCAGCACCAAGAGTACTGAGCACCGAGCACCCCGAGCACTGAGCACCCAGCACCCTGAGTAATGAGCACCCAGCACCCCGAGCACTGAGCACCCAGCACCAAGAGTACTGAGCACTGACCACCCTGAGTACTGAGCACTAAGCACCCTGAGCGCTGAGCACCCAGCACCCCAAGCATGGAGCACCCAGGACCCCGAGCACTGAGTACTGAGCACCCAGCACCCTGAGTACTGAGCACCGAGCTCCCCGAGCACTGAGCACCCTGAGTACTGAGTACCCAGCAGCCCGATCACAGAGCACCCAGCACACTCAGCACTGAGCACCCAGCACCCCGAGCACTGAGCACCCAGCACCCTGAGGACTGAGCACCCTGAGGACTGTGCACCGATCACCCTGAGCACAGAGCACCCAGCACCCCGAGCACTGAGCACCCAGCACCCTGAGCACTGAGCACCCAGCACCCTGAGTACTGAGCACCCAGCACCCTGAGTACTGAGCACCCAGCACCCTGAGTACTGAGCACCCAGCACCAAGAGTACTGAGCACCGAGCACCCTGAGTAATGAGCACCCAGCACCCCGAATACTGAGCACCCAGCACCGTGAGTACTGAGCACCCAGCACCCTGAGTACTGAGCACCCAGCACCCTGAGCACTGAGCACCCAGCACCGTGAGTACTGAGCACCCAGCACCCTGAGTACTGAGCACCCAGCACCCTGAGTACTGAGCACCCAGCACCCTGAGTACTGAGCACCCAGCACCCCGAGCACTGAGCACCCAGCACCCTGAGCACTGAGCACCCAGCACCAAGAGTACTGAGCACCGAGCACCCCGAGCACTGAGCACCCAGCACCCTGAGTAACGAGCACCCAGCTCCCCGAGTACTGAGCACCCAGCACCGTGAGTACTGAGCACCCAGCACCCTGAGTACTGAGCACCCAGCACCCTGAGCACTGAGCACAAAGCACGCTGAGAACTGAGCACTGAGCATCCTGAGTACTGAGCACCAAGGACCCTGAGCACTGAGCACCCAGCACGCTGAGTACTGAGCGCTGAGCACCCTGAGTACTGAGCACCGAGCACCCTGAGTACTGAGCACCCCGCACCCTGAGCACTGAGCAGCCAGCACCCTGAGCGCTGAGCACCCAGCACCCCGAGCACTGAGCACCCAGCACCCTGAGTACTGAGCACCCAGCACCCTGAGTACTGAGCACCCAGCACCCTGAGTACTGAGCACCGAGCACCCCGAGCACTGAGCACCCAGCACCCTGAGCACTGAGCACCCTGAGGACTGAGCAACCAGCACCCTGAGTACTGAGCACCCAGCATCCTGAGTACTGAGCACCGATCACCCTGAGCACTGAGCACCCAGCAACCCGAGCACTGAGCACCCAGCACCCTGAGTACTGAGCACCCTGAGTACTGAGCACCCAGCAACCAGAGCACTGAGCACCCAGCACCCTGAGTACTGAGCACCCTGAGTACTGAGCACCCATCACCCTGAGCACTGAGCACCCAGCACCCTGAGTACTGAGCACCCAGCACCCTGAGCACTGAGCACCCAGCACCCTGAGTACTGAGCACCCAGCACCCTGAGTACTGAGCACCCAGCACCCTGTGTACTGAGCACCGAGCAACCCGAGTACTGAGCACCCAGCACCCTGAGCACTGAGCACCCAGCACCCTGAGTACTGAGCACCCAGAACCCTGAGTACTGAGCACCCAGCACCCCGAGCACTGAGCACCCTGAGTACTGAGCACTAAGCACCCTGAGCACTGAGCACCCAGCACCCCAAGCACGGAGCACCCAGGACCCCGAGCACTGAGTACTGAGCACCCAGCACCCTGAGTACTGAGCACCGAGCTCCCCGAGCACTGAGCACCCTGAGTACTGAGCACCCAGCACCCCGATCACAGAGCACACAGCACCCTCAGCACTGAGCACCCAGCACCCCGAGCACTGAGCACCCAGCACCCTGAGTACTGAGCACACTGAGGACTGAGCACCGATCACCCTGAGCACTGAGCACCCAGCACCCTGAGTACTGATCACCCAGCACCCTGAGTACTGAGCACCGAGCACTCCGAGCACTGAGCACCCAGAACCCTGAGCACTGAGCACCCAGCACCCTGAGTACTGAGCACCCAGCACCCGGAGCACTGAGCACCCAGCACCCTGAGTACTGAGCACCCAGCACCCTGAGTACTGAGCACCCAGCACCCTGAGTACTGAGCACCCAGCACCCTGAGTACTGAGCACCCAGCACCCTGAGTACTGAGCACCGAGCACCCCGAGTACTGAGCACCCAGCACCCCGAGCACTGAGCACCCAGCACCACGAGCACTGAGCACCCTGAGTACGTTGCACCCATCACCTTGAGTACTGAGCACTAAGCACCCAGAGCGCTGAGCACCCAGCACCCCAAGCACGGAGCACCCAGGACCCCGAGGACTGAGTACTGAGCACCCAGCACCCTGAGTACTGAGCACCGAGCTCCCCGAGCACTGAGCACCCTGAGTACTTAGCACCCAGCACCCCGAGCACTGAGCACCCAGCACCCGAGTACTGAGCACCCAGGACCCCGAGCACTGAGCACCCAGCACCCTGAGCACTGAGCACCCAGCACCCCAAGCACTGAGCACCCAGCACCCTGAGTACTGAGTACTGAGCACCCTGAGTACTGAGCACCCAGCACCCTGAGCACTGAGCACCCAGCACCCTGAGTACTGAGCCCCGAGCACCCTGAGTACTGAGCACCCAGCACCCTGAGTACTGAGCACCCAGCAGCAAGAGTACTGAGCACCGAGCATCCTGAGCACTGAGCACCGAGCACCCCGAGCACTGAGCACCCAGCACCCTGAGTAATGAGCACCCAGCACCCTGAGTACTGAGCACCCAGCACCGTGAGTACTGAGCACCCAGCACCCTGAGTACTGAGCACCGAGCACCCCGAGCACTGAGCACCCAGCACCCCGAGAATGAGCACGCAGCACCCTGAGTACTGAGAAACGAGCACCCTGAGTACTGAGCACCCAGCACCCCGAGTACTGAGCAATCAGCACCCTGAGCACTGAGCACTCAGCACCCCGAGAATGAGCACCCAGCACCCTGAGTACTGAGCACCTAGCACCCTGAGTACTGAGCACCCAGCACCCCGAGCACTGAGCACCCTGAGAACTTTGCACCCAGCACCCTGAGTACTGAGCACTAAGCACCCAGAGCGCTGAGCACCCAGCACCCCAAGCACGGAGCACCCAGGACCCCGAGCACTGAGTACTGAGCACCCAGCACCCTGAGTACTGAGCACCGAGCTCCCCGAGCACTGAGCACCCTGAGTACTTAGCACCCACCACACCGAGCACTGAGCACCCAGCACCCCGAGTACTGAGAACCCAGCACCCCGAGCACTGAGCACCCAGCACCCTGAGCACTGAGCACCCAGCACCCCAAGCACTGAGCACCCAGCACCCTGAGTACTGAGTACTGAGCACCCTGAGTACTGAGCACCCAGCACCCTGAGCACTGAGCACCCAGCACCCTGAGTACTGAGCACTGAGCACCCTGAGTACTGAGCACCCAGCACCCTGAGTATTGAGCACCCAGCAGCAAGAGTACTGAGCACCGAGCATCCTGAGCACTGAGCACCCAGCACCCTGAGTACTGAGCTCCGAGCACCCCGAGCACTGAGCACCCAGCATCCTGAGTACTGAGCACCCAGCACCAAGAGTACTGAGCACCGAGCACCCCGAGCACTGAGCACCCAGCACCCTGAGTAATGAGAACCCAGCACCCTGAGTACTGAGCACCCAGCACCGTGAGTACTGAGCACCCAGCACCCTGAGTACTGAGCACCCAGCTCCCTGAGCACTGAGCACAAAGCACGCTGAGTACTGAGCACTGAGCACCCTGTGTACTGAGCACCAAGGACCCTGAGCACTGAGCACCCAGCACGCTGAGTACTGAGCGCTGAGCACCCTTAGTACTGAGCACCGAGCACCCTGAGTACTGAGCACCCAGCACCCTGGCACTGAGCAGCCAGCACTTTGAGCACTGAGCACCCAGCACCCCGAGCACTGAGCACACAGCACCCTGAGTACTGAGCACCCAGCACCCTGAGTACTGAGCACTCAGCACCCTGAGTACTGAGCACCGAGCACCCCGAACACTGAGCACCCAGCACCCTGAGCACTGAGCACCCTGAGGACTGAGCACCCAGCACGCTGAGTACTGAGCACCCAGCATCCTGAGTACTGAGCACCGATCAACCTGAGCACTGAGCACCCAGCAACCCGAGCACTGAGCACCCAGCACCCTGAGTACTTAGCACCCTGAGTACTGACCACCCAGCACCCCGAGCACTGAGCACCCAGGACCCTGAGTACTGAGCACCCTGAGTACTGAGCAACCAGCACCCTGAGTACTGAGCACCCTGAGTACTGAGCACCCAGCACCCTGAGCACTGAGCACCCAGCACCCTGAGTACTGAGCACCCAGCACCCTGAGCACTGAGCACCCAGCACCCTGAGTACTGAGCACCCAGCACCCTGAGAACTTAGCACCCAGCACCCTGAGCACTGAGCACCCAGCACCCTGAGTACTGAGCACCGAGCACCCTGAGTACTGAGCACCCAGCACCCTGAGTACTGAGCACCCAGCACCCTGAGTACTGAGCACCGAGCACCCCGAGTACTGAGCACCCAGCACCCTGAGCACTGAGCACCCAGCACCCTGAGTACTGAGCACCCAGCACCCTGAGTACTGAGCACGCAGCACCCCGAGCACTGAGCACCCTGAGTACTGAGCACTAAGCACCCAGAGCGCTGAGCACCCAGCACCCCAAGCACGGAGCACCCAGGACCCCGAGCACTGAGTACTGAGCACCCAGCACCCTGAGTACTGAGCACCGAGCTCCCTGAGCACTGAGCACCCTGAGTACTGAGCACCCAGCACCCCGATCACAGAGCACCCAGCACACTCAGCACTGAGGACCCAGCACCCCGAGCACTGAGCACCGAGCACCCTGAGTACTGAGCACCCTGAGGACTAAGCACCGATCACCCTGAACACTGAGTACCCAGCACCCTGAGTACTGAGCACCCAGCACCCTGAGTACTGAGCACCGAGCACTCCGAGCACTGAGCACCCAGCACCCTGAGCACTGTGCACCCAGCACCCTGAGTACTGAGCACCCAGCACCCTGAGTACTGAGCACCGAGCACCCCGAGTACTGAGCACCCAGCACCCTGAGCACTGAGCACCCAGCACCCTGAGTACTGAGCACCCAGCACCCTGAGTACTGAGCACGCAGCACCCCGAGCACTGAGCACCCTGAGTACTGAGCACTAAACACCCAGAGCGCTGAGCACCCAGCACCCCAAGCACGGAGCACCCAGGACCCCGAGCACTGAGTACTGAGCACCCAGCACCCTGAGTACTGAGCACCGAGCTCCCCGAGCACTGAGCACCCTGAGTACTGAGCACCCAGCACCCCGATCACAGAGCACCCAGCACACTCAGCACTGAGGACCCAGCACCCCGAGCACTGAGCACCGAGCACCCTGAGTACTGAGCACCCTGAGGACTGAGCACCGATCACCCTGAACACTGAGCACCCAGCACCCTGAGTACTGAGCACCCAGCACCCTGAGTACTGAGCACCGAGCACTCTGAGCATTGAGCACCCAGCACCATGAGCACTGAGCACCCAGCACCCTGAGTACTGAGCACCCAGCACCCTGAGTACTGAGCACCCAGCACCCTGAGTACTCAGCACCCAGCTCCAAGAGTACTGAGCACCGAGCACCCTGAGTAATGAGCACCCAGCACCCCGAGTACTGAGCACCCAGCACCGTGAGTACTGAGCACCCAGCACCCTGAGTACTGAGCACCCAGCACCCTGAGCACTGAGCAAAAAGCACGCTGAGTACTGAGCACTGAGCACCCTGAGTACTGAGCACCAAGGACCCTGAGCACTGAGCACCCAGCACGCTGAGTACTGAGCGCTGAGCACCCTGAGTACTGAGCACCGAGCACCCTGAGTACTGAGCACCCAGCACCCTGAGCACTGAGCAGCCAGCACCCTGAGCACTGAGCACCCAGCACCCCGAGCACTGAGCACCCAGCACCCTGAGCACTGAGCACCCAGCACCCCGAGTACTGAGCACCCAGCACCCTGAGTACTGAGCACAGAGCACCCCGAGCACTGAGCACCCAGCACCATGAGCACTGAGCACCCAGCACCCCGAGAATGAGCACCCAGCACCCTGAGTACTGAGAACCGAGCACCCTGAGTACTGAGCACCCAGCACCCTGAGCACTGAGCACCCAGCACCCTGAGTACTGAGCAAACAGCACCCCGAGCACTGAGCACCCAGCACCCCGAGAATGAGCACCCAGCACCCTGAGTACTGAGCACCCAGCACCCTGAGTACTGAGCACCCAGCACCCCGAGCACTGAGCACCCTGAGTACTTTGCACCCAGCACCCTGAGTACTGAGCACTAAGCACACAGAGCGCTGAGCACCCAGCACCCCAAGCACGGAGCACCCAGGACCCCGAGCACTGAATACTGAGCACCCAGCACCCTGAGTACTGAGCACCGAGCTCCCCGAGCAATGAGCACCCTAAGAACTGAGCACCCAGCAACCCGATCACAGAGCACCCAGCACCCTCAGCACTGAGCACCCAGCACCCCGAGCACTGAGCACCCAGCACCCTGAGTACTGAGCACCCTGAGGACTGAGCACCGATCACCCTGAGCACTGAGCACCCAGCACCCTGTGTACTGAGCACCCAGCACCCTGAGTACTGAGCACTGAGCACCCCGAGTACTGAGCACCCAGCACCCTGAGCACTGAGCACCCAGCACCCCGAGCACTGAGCACGCAGCGCCCTGAGTACTGAGCACCCAGCACCCCGAGCCCTGAGCACCCAGCACCCTGAGTACTGAGCACCCTGAGTACTGAGCACCTAGCACCCCGAGCACTGAGCACCCAGCACCCTGAGCACTGAGCACCCTGCAACCTGAGTACTGAGCATCAAGCACCCTGAGCACTGATCACCCAGCAGCCTGAGCACTGAGCACCCAGCACCCTGAGCACTGAGCACCCAGCACCCTGAGTACTGAGCACCCAACGTACTGAGCATCGAGCACCCCGAGCACTGAGCACCCAGCACCCTGAGTACTGAGCACCCAGCACCCCGAGCACTGAGCACCCAGCACCCTGAGTACTGAGCACCGAGCACCCTGAGTACTGAGCACCCAGCACCCCGAGCACTGAGCATCCAGCACCCCGAGCACTGAGCACCCAGCACTGAGCACCCAGCACCCTGACTACTGAGCACCCAGCACCCTGAGTACTGAGCACTGAGCACCCTGAGCACTGAGCACCCAGCACCCTGAGTAATGAGCACCCAGCACCCCGAGTACTGAGCACCCAGCACCGTGAGTACTGAGCAACCAGCACCCCGAGCACTGAGCACCCAGCACCCCGAGTACTGAGCACCCAGCACCCTGAGTACTGAGCACCGAGCAACCCGAGCACTGAGCACCCAGCACCCCGAGCACTGAGCACCCAGCACTCCGAGAATGAGCACCCAGCACCCTGAGTACAGAGCACCCAGCACCCTGAGTACTGAGCACCCAGCACCCTGAGAACTTAGCACCCAGCACCCTGAGCACTGAGCACCCAGCACCCTGAGTACTGAGCACCGAGCACCCTGAGTACTGAGCACCCAGCACCCTGAGTACTGAGCACCCAGCACCCTGAGTACTGAGCACCGAGCACCCCGAGTACTGAGCACCCAGCACCCTGAGCACTGAGCACCCAGCACCCTGAGTACTGAGCACCCAGCACCCTGAGTACTGAGCACGCAGCACCCCGAGCACTGAGCACCCTGAGTACTGAGCACTAAACACCTAGAGCGCTGAGCACCCAGCACCCCAAGCACGGAGCACCCAGGACCCCGAGCACTGAGTACTGAGCACCCAGCACGCTGAGTACTGAGCACCGAGCTCCCCGAGCACTGAGCACCCTGAGTACTGAGCACCCAGCACCCCGATAACAGAGCACCCAGCACACTCAGCACTGAGGACCCAGCACCCCGAGCACTGAGCACCGAGCACCCTGAGTACTGAGCACCCTGAGGACTGAGCACCGATCACCCTGAACACTGAGCACCCAGCACCCTGAGTACTGAGCACCCAGCACCCTGAGTACTGAGCACCGAGCACTCCGAGCATTGAGCACCCAGCACCCTGAGCACTGAGCACCCAGCACCCTGAGTACTGAGCACCCAGCACCCTGAGTACTGAGCACCCAGCACCCTGAGTACTGAGCACCCAGCACCAAGAGTACTGAGCACCCAGCACCGTTAGTACTGAGCACCCAGCACCCTGAGTACTGAGCACCGAGCTCCCCGAGCACTGAGCACCCTGAGTACTGAGTACCCAGCACCCCGATCACAGAGCACCCAGCACACTCAGCACTGAGCACCCAGCACCAGGAGCACTGAGCACCCAGCACCCTGAGTACTGAGCACCCTCAGGACTGAGCACCGATCACCCTGAGCACTGAGCACCCAGCACCCTGAGTACTGAGCACCCAGCACCCTGAGTACTGAGCACTGAGCACTCCGAGCACTGAACACCCAGCACCCTGAGCACTGAGCACCCAGCACCCTGAGTACTGAGCACCCAGCACCCTGAGTACTGAGCACCCAGCACCCTGAGTACTGAGCACCCAGCACCCTGAGTACTGAGCACAAAGCATCCTGAGTACTGAGCACCCAGCACCCTGAGTACTGAGCACCCAGCACCCTGAGTACTGAGCACCCAGCACCCCGAGCACTGAACACCCAGCACCCTGAGCACTGAGCACCCAGCACCAAGAGTACTGAGCACCGAGCACCCCGAGCACTGAGCACACAGCACCCTGAGTAACGAGCACCCAGCACCCCGAGTACTGAGCACCCAGCACCGTGACTACTGAGCACCCAGCACCCTGAGTACTGAGCACCCAGCACCCTGAGCACTGAGCACAAAGCACGCTGAGAACTGAGCACTGAGCACCCTGAGTACTGAGCACCAAGGCCCCTGAGCACTGAGCACCCAGCACGCTGAGTACTGAGCGCTGAGCACCCTGAGTACTGAGCACCGAGCACCCTGAGTACTGAGCACCCCGCACCCTGAGCACTGAGCAGCCAGCACCCTGAGCACTGAGCACCCAGCACCCCGAGCACTGAGCACCCAGCACCCTGAGTACTGAGCACCCAGCACCCTGAGTACTGAGCACTCAGCACCCTGAGTAATGAACACCGAGCACCCCGAGCACTGAGCACCCAGCACCCTGAGCACTGAGCACCCTGAGGACTGAGCACCCAGCACCCTGAGCACTGAGCACCCAGCAACCCGAGCACTGAGCACCCAGCACCCTGAGTACTGAGCACCCTGAGTAATGAGCACCCAGCACCCCGAGCACTGAGCACCCAGCACCCTGAGTACTGAGCACCCTGAGTACTGAGCACCCATCACCCTGAGAACTGAGCACCCAGCACCATGAGTACTGAGCACCCAGCACCCTGAGCACTGAGCACCCAGCACCCTGAGTACTGAGCACCCAGCACCCTGAGTACTGAGCACCCAGCACCCTGTGTACTGAGCACCGAGCACCCCGAGTACTGAGCACCCAGCACCCTGAGCACTGAGCACCCAGCACCCTGAGTACTGAGCACCCAGAACCCTGAGTACTGAGCACCCAGCACCCCGAGCACTGAGCACCCTGAGTACTGAGCACTAAGCACCCTGAGCGCTGAGCACCCAGCACCCCAAGCACGGAGCACCCAGGACCCCGAGCACTGAGTACTGAGCACCCAGCACCCTGAGTACTGAGCACCGAGCTCCCCGAGCACTGAGCACCCTGAGTACTGAGCACCCAGCACCCCGATCACAGAGCACACAGCACCCTCAGCACTGAGCACCCAGCAACCCGAGCACTGAGCACCCAGCACCCTGAGTACTGAGCACACTGAGGACTGAGCACCGATCACCCTGAGCACTGAGCACCCAGCACCCTGAGTACTGAGCACCCAGCACCCTGAGTACTGAGCACCGAGCACTCCGAGCACTGAGCACCCAGCACCCTGAGCACTGAGCACCCAGCACCCTGAGTACTGAGCACCCAGCACCCTGAGCACTGAGCACCCAGCACCCTGAGTACTGAGCACCCAGCACCCTGAGCACTGAGCACCCAGCACCCTGAGTACTTAGCACCCAGCACCCCGAGCACTGAGCACCCAGCACCCCGAGCACTGAGCACCCTGAGTACTTTGCACCCAGCACCCTGAGTACTGAGCACTAAGCACCCAGAGCGCTGAGCACCCAGCACCCCAAGCACGGAGCACCCAGGACCCCGAGCACTGAGTACTGAGCACCCAGCACCCTGAGTACTGAGCACCGAGCTCCCCGAGCACTGAGCACCCTGAGTACTTAGCACCCAGCACCCCGAGCACTGAGCACCCAGCACCCCGAGTACTGAGCACCCAGCACCCCGAGCACTGAGCACCCAGCACCCTGAGCACTGAGCACCCAGCACCCCAAGCACTGAGCACCCAGCACCCCGAGCACTGAGCACCCAGCACCCCGAGTACTGAGCACCCAGCACCCCGAGCACTGAGCACCCAGCACCCTGAGCACTGAGCACCCAGCACCCCAAGCACTGAGCACCCAGCACGCTGAGTACTGAGTACTGAGCACCCTGAGTACTGAGCACCCAGCACCCTGAGCACTGAGCACCCAGCACCCTGAGTACTGAGCACCGAGCACCCTGAGTACTGAGCACACAGCACCCTGAGTACTGAGCACCCAGCAGCAAGAGTACTGAGCACCGAGCATCCTGAGCACTGAGCACCGAGCACCCCGAGCACTGAGCACCCAGCATCCTGAGTACTGAGCACCCAGCCCCAAGAGTACTGAGCACCGAGCACCCCGAGCACTGAGCACCCAGCACCCTGAGTAATGAGCACCCAGCACCCTGAGTACTGAGCACCCAGCACCGTGAGTACTGAGCACCCAGCACCCTGAGTACTGAGCACCCAGCACCCTGAGCACTGAGCACAAAGCACGCTGAGTACTGAGCACTGAGCACCCTGAGTACTGAACACCAAGGACCCTGAGCACTGAGCACCCAGCACGCTGAGTACTGAGCGCTGAGCACCCTGAGTATTGAGCACCGAGCACCCTGAGTACTGAGCACCCAGCACCCTGAGCACTGAGCAGCCAGCACCCTGAGCACTGAGCACCCAGCACCCCGAGCACTGAGCACCCAGCACCCTGAGTAATGAGCACCCAGCACCCTGAGTACTGAGCACTCAGCACCCTGAGTACTGAGCACCGAGCACCCCGAACACTGAGCACCCAGCACCCTGAGCACTGAGCACCCTGAGGACTGAGCACCCAGCACGCTGAGTACTGAGCACCCAGCATCCTGAGTACTGAGCACCGATCACCCTGAGCACTGAGCACCGAGCAACCCGAGCACTGAGCACCCAGCACCCTGAGTACTTAGCACCCTGAGTACTGACCACCCAGCACCCCGAGCACTGAGCACCCAGGACCCTGAGTACTGAGCACCCTGAGTCCTGAGCACCCAGCACCCTGAGTACTGAGCACCCTGAGTACTGAGCACCCAGCACCCTGAGCACTGAGCACCCAGCACCCTGAGTACTGAGCACCCAGCACCCTGAGCACTGAGCACCCAGCACCCTGAGTACTGAGCACCCAGCACACTGAGAACTTACCACCCAGCACCCTGAGCACTGAGCACCCAGCACCCTGAGTACTGAGCACCGAGCACCCTGAGTACTGAGCACCCAGCACCCTGAGTACTGAGCACCCAGCACCCTGAGTACTGAGCACCGAGCACCCCGAGTACTGAGCACCAAGCACCCTGAGCACTGAGCACCCAGCACCCTGAGTACTGAGCACCCAGCACCCTGAATACTGAGCACGCAGCACCCCGAGCACTGAGCACCCTGAGTACTGAGCACCCAGCACCCTGAGTACTGAGCACCCAGCACCCTGAGTACTGAGCACCGAGCTCCCCGAGCACTGAGCACCCTGAGTACTGAGCACCCAGCACCCCGATCACAGAGCACCCAGCACACTCAGCACTGAGGACCCAGCACCCCGAGCACTGAGCACCGAGCACCCTGAGCACTGAGCACCCTGAGGACTGAGCACCGATCACCCTGAACACTGAGCACCCAGCACCCTGAGTACTGAGCACCCAGCACCCTGAGTACTGAGCACCGAGCACTCCGAGCATTGAGCACCCAGCACCCTGAGCACTGAGCAAGCAGCACCCTGAGTACTGAGCACCCAGCACCCTGAGTACTGAGCACCCAGCACCCTGAGCACTGAACACCCAGCACCCCAAGCACTGAGCACCCAGCACGCTGAGTACTGAGTACTGAGCACCCTGAGTACTGAGCACCCAGCACCCTGAGCACTGAGCACCCAGCACCCTGAGTACTGAGCACCGAGCACCCTGAGTACTGAGCACACAGCACCCTGAGTACTGAGCACCCAGCAGCAAGAGTACTGAGCACCGAGCATCCTGAGCACTGAGCACCGAGCACCCCGAGCACTGAGCACCCAGCATCCTGAGTACTGAGCACCCAGCCCCAAGAGTACTGAGCACCGAGCACCCCGAGTACTGAGCACCAAGCACCCTGAGCACTGAGCACCCAGCACCCTGAGTACTGAGCACCCAGCACACCGAGCACTGAGCACCCAGCACCCTGAGTAATGAGCACCCAGCACCCTGAGTACTGAGCACTCAGCACCCTGAGTACTGAGCACCGAGCACCCCGAACACTGAGCACCCAGCACCCTGAGCACTGAGCACTCTGAGGACTGAGCACCCAGCACGCTGAGTACTGAGCACCCAGCATCCTGAGTACTGAGCACCGATCACCCTGAGCACTGAGCACCGAGCAACCCGAGCACTGAGCACCCAGCACCCTGAGTACTTAGCACCCTGAGTACTGACCACCCAGCACCCCGAGCACTGAGCACCCAGGACCCTGAGTACTGAGCACCCTGAGTACTGAGCACCCAGCAACCTGAGTACTGAGCACCCTGAGTACTGAGCACCCAGCACCCTGAGCACTGAGCACCCAGCACCCTGAGTACTGAGCACCCAGCACCCTGAGCACTGAGCACGAAGCACCCTGAGTACTGAGCACCCAGCACACTGAGAACTTACCACCCAGCACCCTGATCACTGAGCACCCAGCACCCTGAGTACTGAGCACCGAGCACCCTGAGTACTGAGCACCCAGCACCCTGAGTACTGAGCACCCAGCACCCTGAGTACTGAGCACCGAGCACCCCGAGTACTGAGCACCAAGCACCCTGAGCACTGAGCACCCAGCACCCTGAGTACTGAGCACCCAGCACCCTGAGTACTGAGCACGCAGCACCCCGAGCACTGAGCACCCTGAGTACTGAGCACCCAGCACCCTGAGTACTGAGCACCCAGCACCCTGAGTACTGAGCACCGAGCTCCCCGAGCACTGAGCACCCTGAGTACTGAGCACCCAGCACCCCGATCACAGAGCACCCAGCACACTCAGCACTGAGGACCCAGCACCCCGAGCACTGAGCACCGAGCACCCTGAGTACTGAGCACCCTGAGGACTGAGCACCGATCACCCTGAACACTGAGCACCCAGCACCCTGAGTACTGAGCACCCAGCACCCTGAGTACTGAGCACCGAGCACTCCGAGCATTGAGCACCCAGCACCCTGAGCACTGAGCACCCAGCACCCTGAGTACTCAGCACCCAGCACCCTGAGTACTGAGCACCCAGCACCCTGAGTACTGAGCACCCAGCACCAAGAGTACTGAGCACCGAGCACCCTGAGTAATGAGCACCCAGCACCCCGAGTACTGAGCACCCAGCACCGTGAGTACTGAGCACCCAGCACCCTGAGTACTGAGCACCGAGCTCCCCGAGCACTGAGCACCCTGAGTACTGAGTACCCAGCACCCCGATCACAGAGCACCCAGCACACTCAGCACTGAGCACCCAGCACCCCGAGCACTGAGCACCCAGCACCCTGAGTACTGAGCACCCTGAGGACTGAGCACCGATCACCCTGAGCACTGAGCACCCAGCACCCTGAGTACTGAGCACCCAGCACCCTGAGTACTGAGCACCGAGCACTCCGAGCACTGAACACCCAGCACCCTGAGCACTGAGCACCCAGCACCCTGAGTACTGAGCACCCAGCACCCTGAGTACTGAGCACCCAGCACCCTGAGTACTGAGCACCGAGCTCCCCGAGCACTAAGCACCCAGAGCGCTGAGCACCCAGCACCCCAAGCACGGAGCACCCAGGACCCCGAGCACTGAGTACTGAGCACCCAGCACCCTGAGTACTGAGCACCGAGCTCCCCGAGCACTGAGCACCCTGAGTACTTAGCACCCAGCACCCCGAGCACTGAGCACCCAGCACCCCGAGTACTGAGCACCCAGCACCCCGAGCACTGAGCACCCAGCACCCTGAGCACTGAGCACCCAGCACCCCAAGCACTGAGCACCCAGCACCCCGAGCACTGAGCACCCAGCACCCCGAGTACTGAGCACCCAGCACCCCGAGCACTGAGCACCCAGCACCCTGAGCACTGAGCACCCAGCACCCCAAGCACTGAGCACCCAGCACCCTGAGTACTGAGTACTGAGCACCCTGAGTACTGAGCACCCAGCACCCTGAGAACTGAGCACCCAGCACCCTGAGTACTGAGCACCGAGCACCCTGAGTACTGAGCACACAGCACCCTGAGTACTGAGCACCCAGCAGCAAGAGTACTGAGCACCGAGCATCCTGAGCACTGAGCACTGAGCACCCCGAGCACTGAGCACCCAGCATCCAGAGTACTGAGCACCCAGCCCCAAGAGTACTGAGCACCGAGCACCCCGAGCACTGAGCACCCAGCACCCTGAGCACTGAGCACCCAGCATCCAGAGTACTGAGCACCCAGCCCCAAGAGTACTGAGCACCGAGCACCCTGAGTACTGAGCACCCAGCACCCTGAGCACTGAGCAGCCAGCACCCTGAGCACTGAGCACCCAGCACCCCGAGCACTGAGCACCCAGCACCCTGAGTACTGAGCACCCAGCACCCTGAGTACTGAGCACTCAGCACCCTGAGTACTGAGCACCGAGCACCCCGAACACTGAGCAACCAGCACCCTGAGCACTGAGCACCCTGAGGACTGAGCACCCAGCACGCTGAGTACTGAGCACCCAGCATCCTGAGTACTGAGCACCGATCACCCTGAGCACTGAGCACCGAGCAACCCGAGCACTGAGCACCCAGCACCCTGAGTACTTAGCACCCTGAGTACTGACCACCCAGCACCCCGAGCACTGAGCACCCAGGACCCTGAGTACTGAGCACCCTGAGTACTGAGCACCCAGCACCCTGAGTACTGAGCACCCTGAGTACTGAGCACCCAGCACCCTGAGCACTGATCACCCAGCACCCTGAGTACTGAGCACCCAGCACCCTGAGCACTGAGCACCCAGCACCCTGAGTACTGAGCACCCAGCACACTGAGAACTTACCACCCAGCACCCTGAGCACTGAGCACCCAGCACCCTGAGTACTGAGCACCGAGCACCCTGAGTACTGAGCACCCAGCACCCTGAGTACTGAGCACCCAGCACCCTGAGTACTGAGCACCGAGCACCCAGAGTACTGAGCACCAAGCACCCTGAGCACTGAGCACCCAGCACCCTGAGTACTGAGCACCCAGCACCCTGAGTACTGAGCACGCAGCACCCCGAGCACTGAGCACCCTGAGTACTGAGCACTAAGCACCCAGAGCGCTGAGCACCCAGCACCCCAAGCACGGAGCACCCAGGACCCCGAGCACTGAGTACTGAGCACCCAGCACCATGAGTACTGAGCACCGAGCTCCCCGAGCACTGAGCACCCTGAGTACTGAGCACCCAGCACCCCGATCACAGAGCACCCAGCACACTCAGCACTGAGGACCCAGCACCCCGAGCACTGAGCACCGAGCACCCGGAGTACTGAGCACCCTGAGGACTGAGCACCAATCACCCTGAACACTGAGCACCCAGCACCCTGAGTACTGAGCACCCAGCACCCTGAGTACTGAGCACCGAGCACTCCGAGCACTGAGCACCCAGCACCCTGAGCACTGAGCACCCAGCACCCTGAGTACTGAGCACCCAGCACCCTGAGTACTGAGCACCCAGCATCCTGAGCACTGAGCACCGAGCACCCCGAGCACTGAGCACCCAGCAGCCTGAGTACTGAGCACCCAGCACCCTGAGTACTGAGCACCCAGCACCCTGAGCACTGAGCACAAAGCACGCTGAGTACTGAGCACTGAGCACCCTGAGTACTCAGCACCAAGGACCCTGAGCACTGAGCACCCAGCACGCTGAGTACTGAGCGCTGAGCACCCTGAGTACTGAGCACCGAACACCCTGAGTACTGAGCACCCAGCACCCTGAGCACTGAGCAGCCAGCACCCTGAGCATTGAGCACCCAGCACCCCGAGCACTGAGCACCCAGCACCCTGAGCACTGAGAACCCAGCACCCCGAGTACTGAGCACCCAGCACCCTGAGTACTGAGCACCGAGCACCCCGAGCACTGAGCACCCAGCACCCCGAGCACTGAGCACCCAGCACCCCGAGAATGAGCACCCAGCACCCTGAGTACTGAGAACCGAGCACCCTTAGTACTGAGCACCCAGCACCCTGAGCACTGAGCAACCAGCACCCCGAGTACTGAGCAAACAGCACCCCGAGCACTGAGCACCCAGCACCCCAAGAATGAGCACCCAGCACCCTGAGTACTGAGCACCCAGCACCCTGAGTACTGAGCACCCAGCACCCCGAGCACTGAGCACCCTGAGTACTTTGCACCCAGCACCCTGAGTACTGAGCACTAAGCACACAGAGCGATGAGCACCCAGCACCCCAAGCACGGAGCACCCAGGGCCCCGAGCATTGAGTACTGAGCACCCAGCACCCTGAGTACTGAGCACCGAGCTCCCCGAGCCCTGAGCACCCTGAGTACTGAGCACCCAGCACCCCGATCACAGAGCACCCAGCACCCTCAGCACTGAGCACGCAGCACCCCGAGCACTGAGCACCCCGCACCCTGAGTACTGAGCACACTGAGGACTGAGCACCGATCACCCTGAGCACTGAGCACCCAGCACCCTGAGTACTGAGCACCCAGCACCCTGAGTACTGAGCACCGAGCACCCCGAGTACTGAGCACCCAGCATCCTGAGCACTGAGCACCCAGCACCCCGAGCCCTGAGCACCCAGCACCCTGAGTACTGAGCACCCTGAGTACTGAGCACCTTGCACCCCGAGCACTGAGCACCCAGCACCCTGAGCACTGAGCACCCTGCACCCTGAGTACTGAGCATCAAGCACCCTGAGCACTGAGCACCCAGCACCCTGAGCACTGAGCACCCAGCACCCTGAGCACTGAGCACCCAGCACCCTGAGCACTGAGCACCCTGCACCCTGAGTACTGAGCATCAAGCACCCTGAGCACTGAGCACCCAGCACCCTGAGCACTGAGCACCCAGCACCCTGAGCACTGAGCACCCAGCACCCTGAGTACTGAGCACCCAACGTACTGAGCATCGAGCACCCCGAGCACTGAGCACCCAGCACCCTGAGTACTGAGCACCCAGCACCCCGAGCACTGAGCACCCAGCACCCTGAGTACTGAGCACCGAGCACCCTGAGTACTGAGCACCCAGCACCCCGAGCACTGAGCATCCAGCACCCCGAGCACTGAGCACCCAGCACTGAGCACCCAGCACCCTGAGTACTGAGCACCCAGCACCCTGAGTACTGAGCACCGAGCACCCCGAGCCTTGAGCACCGGGCACCCCGAGCACTGACCACCCAGCACCCTGAGTACTGAGCACTGAGCACACTGAGCACTGAGCACCCAGCACCCTGAGTACTGAGCACCCAGCACCCTGAGTACTGAGCACTGAGCACCCTGAGCACTGAGCACCCAGCACCCTGAGTACTGAGCACCCAGCACCCTGAGCACTGAGCACCCAGCACCCCAAGCACTGAGCACCCAGCACCCTGAGTACTGAGCACCCTGAGTACTGAGAACCCAGCACCCTGAGCACTGAGCACCCAGCACCCTGAGTACTGAGCACCGAGCACCCTGAGCAATGAGCACCCAGCACCCTGAGTACTGAGCACCCAACACCAAGAGTACTGAGCACCGAGCACCCCGAGCACTGAGCACCCAGCACCCTGAGTAATGAGCACCCAGCACCCCGAGCACTGAGCACCCAGCACCAAGAGTAGTGAGCACTGAGCACACTGAGTACTGAGCACTAAGCACCCTGAGCGCTGAGCACCCAGCACCCCAAGCACGGAGCACCCAGGACCCCGAGCACTGAGTACTGAGCACCCAGCACCCTGAGTACTGAGCACCGAGCTCCCCGAGCACTGAGCACCCTGAGTACTGAGTACCCAGCACCCCGATCACAGAGCACCCAGCACACTCAGCACTGAGCACCCAGCACCCCGAGCACTGAGCACCCAGCACCCTGAGTACTGAGCACCCTGAGGACTGAGCACCGATCACCCTGAGCACTGAGCACCCAGCACCCTGAGTACTGAGCACCCAGCACCCTGAGTACTGAGCACCGAGCACTCCGAGCACTGAGCACCCAGCACCCTGAGTAATGAGCACCCAGCACCCAGAGCACTGAGCACCCAGCACCCTGAGTACTGAGCACCCAGCACCCTGAGTACTGAGCACCGAGCACTCCGAGCACTGAGCACCCAGGACCCTGAGTACTGAGCACCCAGCACCCTGAGTACTGAGCACCCAGCACCCCGAGCACTGAGCACCCAGCACCCCGAGCACTGAGCACCCAGCACCCTGAGTAACGAGCACCCAGCACCCCGAGTACTGAGCACCTAGCACCGTGAGTACTGAGCACCCAGCACCCTGAGTACTGAGCACCCAGCACCCTGAGCACTGAGCACAAAGCACGCTGAGAACTGAGCACTGAGCACCCTGAGTACTGAGCACCAAGAACCCTGAGCACTGAGCACCCAGCATGCTGAGTACTGAGCGCTGAGCACCCTGAGTACTGAGCACCGAGCACCCTGAGTACTGAGCACCCCGCACCCTGAGCACTGAGCAGCCAGCACCCTGAGCACTGAGCACCCAGCACCCCGAGCACTGAGCACCCAGCACCCTGAGTACTGAGCACCCAGCACCCTGAGTACTGAGCACTCAGCACCCTGAGTACTGAGCACCGAGTACCCCGAGCACTGAGCACCCAGCACCCTGAGCACTGAGCACCCTGTAGACTGAGCACCCAGCACCCTGAGTACTGAGCACCCAGCATCCTGAGTACTGAGCACCGATCACCCTGAGCACTGAGCACCCAGCAACCCGAGCACTGAGCACCCAGCACCCTGAGTACTGAGCACCCTGAGTACTGAGCACCCAGCACCCCGAGCACTGAGCACCCAGCACCCTGAGTACTGAGCACCCTGAGTACTGAGCACCCATCACCCTGAGCACTGAGCACCCTGCACCCTGAGTACTGAGCACCCAGCACCCTGAGCACTGAGCACCCAGCACCCTGAGTACTGAGCACCCAGCACCCTGAGTACTTAGCACCCAGCACCCTGAGCACTGAGCACCCAGCACCCTGAGTACTGAGCACCGAGCACCCTGAGTACTGAGCACCCAGCACCCTGAGTACTGAGCACCCAGCACCCTGTGTACTGAGCAGAGAGCACCCCGAGTACTGAGCACCCAGCACCCTGAGCACTGAGCACCCAGCACCCTGAGTACTGAGCACCCAGCACCCCGAGCACTGAGCACCCTGAGTACTGAGCACTAAGCACCCTGAGCGCTGAGCACCCAGCACCCCAAGCACGGAGCACCCAGGACCCCGAGCACTGAGTACTGAGCACCCAGCACCCCGATCACAGAGCACACAGCACCCTCAGCACTGAGCACCCAGCACCCCGAGCACTGAGCACCCAGCACCCTGAGTACTGAGCACACTGAGGACTGAGCACCGATCACC
The DNA here is from genome assembly GCF_018167655.1 of Microtus oregoni. NCBI lineage: Eukaryota > Metazoa > Chordata > Mammalia > Rodentia > Cricetidae > Microtus > Microtus oregoni. The sequence goes on from NW_024543390.1 coordinate 187,936, forward strand.
CTGAGCACTGAGCACCCAGCACCCTGAGTACTGAGCACCCAGCACCCTGAGTACTGAGCACCGAGCACTCCGAGCACTGAGCACCCAGCACCCTGAGCACTGAGCACACAGCACCCTGAGTACTGAGCACCCAGCACCCTCTTCACTGAGCACCCAGCACCCTGAGTACTGAGCACCCAGCACCCTGAGTACTGAGCACCCAGCACCCTGAGTACTGAGCACCCAGCACCCTGAGTACTGAGCACCGAGCACCCCGAGTACTGAGCACCCAGGACCCCTCGCACTGAGCAGCCAGCACCCTGAACACTGAGAACCCAGCACTCCAAGCACTGAGCACCCAGCACCCTGAGTACTGAGCACCCAGCAGCCTGAGTACTGAGCACCCAGCACCCTGAACACTGAGCACCAAGCACCCCAAGCACTGAGCACCCAGCACCCTGAGGACTGCGCACCCAGCACCCCGAGCACTGAGCACCCAGCACCCTGAGTACTGAGCACCCAGCACCAAGAGTACTGAGCACCGAGCATCCTGAGCACTGAGCACCGAGCACCCCGAGCACTGAGCACCCAGCACCCTGAGTACTGAGCACCCAGCACCAAGAGTACTGAGCACCGAGCACCCCGAGCACTGAGCACCCAGCACCCTGAGTAATGAGCACTGAGCACCCTGAGCACTGAGCACCCTGAGTACTGAGCACTAAGCACCCAGAGCGCTGAGCACCCAGCACCCCAAGCACGGAGCACCCAGGACCCCGAGCACTGAGTACTGAGCACCCAGCACCATGAGTACTGAGCACCGAGCTCCCCGAGCACTGAGCACCCTGAGTACTGAGCACCCAGCACCCTGAGTACTGAGCACCGAGCACCCCGAGTACTGAGCACCCAGGACCCCTCGCACTGAGCAGCCAGCACCCTGAACACTGAGAACCCAGCACCCCAAGCACTGAGCACCCAGCACCCTGAGTACTGAGCACCCAGCAGCCTGAGTACTGAGCACCCAGCACCCTGAACACTGAGCACCAAGCACCCCAAGCACTGAGCACCCAGCACCCTGAGGACTGCGCACCCAGCACCCCGAGCACTGAGCACCCAGCACCCTGAGTACTGAGCACCCAGCACCAAGAGTACTGAGCACCGAGCATCCTGAGCACTGAGCACCGAGCACCCCGAGCACTGAGCACCCAGCACCCTGAGTACTGAGCACCCAGCACCAAGAGTACTGAGCACCGAGCACCCCGAGCACTGAGCACCCAGCACCCTGAGTAATGAGCACTGAGCACCCTGAGCACTGAGCACCCTGAGTACTGAGCACTAAGCACCCAGAGCGCTGAGCACCCAGCACCCCAAGCACGGAGCACCCAGGACCCCGAGCACTGAGTACTGAGCACCCAGCACCATGAGTACTGAGCACCGAGCTCCCCGAGCACTGAGCACCCTGAGTACTGAGCACCCAGCACCCCGATCACAGAGCACCCAGCACACTCAGCACTGAGGACCCAGCACCCCGAGCACTGAGCACCGAGCACCCGGAGTACTGAGCACCCTGAGCACTGAGCACCCAGCACCCTGAGCACTGAGCACCCAGCACCCTGAGCACTGAGCACCCAGCACCCTGAGTACTGAGCACCCAACGTACTGAGCATCGAGCACCCCGAGCACTGAGCACCCAGCACCCTGAGTACTGAGCACCCAGCACCCCGAGCACTGAGCACCCAGCACCCTGAGTACTGAGCACCGAGCACCCTGAGTACTGAGCACCCAGCACCCCGAGCACTGAGCATCCAGCACCCCGAGCACTGAGCACCCAGCAATGAGCACCCAGCACCCTGAGTACTGAGCACCCAGCACCCTGAGTACTGAGCACCGAGCACCCCGAGCATTGAGCACCGGGCACCCCGAGCACTGAGCACCCAGCACCCTGAGTACTGAGCACTGAGCACACTGAGCACTGAGCACCCAGCACCCTGAGTACTGAGCACCCAGCACCCTGAGTACTGAGCACTGAGCACCCTGAGCACTGAGCACCCAGCACCCTGAGTACTGAGCACCCAGCACCCTGAGCACTGAGCACCCAGCACCCCAAGCACTGAGCACCCAGCACCCTGAGTACTGAGCACCCTGAGTACTGAGAACCCAGCACCCTGAGCACTGAGCACCCAGCACCCTGAGTACTGAGCACCGAGCACCCTGAGCAATGAGCACCCAGCACCCTGAGTACTGAGCACCCAACACCAAGAGTACTGAGCACCGAGCACCCCGAGCACTGAGCACCCAGCACCCTGAGTAATGAGCACCCAGCACCCCGAGCACTGAGCACCCAGCACCAAGAGTAGTGAGCACTGAGCACCCTGAGTACTGAGCACTAAGCACCCTGAGCGCTGAGCACCCAGCACCCCAAGCACGGAGCACCCAGGACCCCGAGCACTGAGTACTGAGCACCCAGCACCCTGAGTACTGAGCACCGAGCTCCCCGAGCACTGAGCACCCTGAGTACTGAGTACCCAGCACCCCGATCACAGAGCACCCAGCACACTCAGCACTGAGCACCCAGCACCCCGAGCACTGAGCACCCAGCACCCTGAGTACTGAGCACCCTGAGGACTGAGCACCGATCACCCTGAGCACTGAGCACCCAGCACCCTGAGTACTGAGCACCCAGCACCCTGAGTACTGAGCACCGAGCACTCCGAGCACTGAGCACCCAGCACCCTGAGTAATGAGCACCCAGCACCCTGAGCACTGAGCACCCAGCACCCTGAGTACTGAGCACCCAGCACCCTGAGTACTGAGCACCGAGCACTCCGAGCACTGAGCACCCAGGACCCTGAGTACTGAGCACCCAGCACCCTGAGTACTGAGCACCCAGCACCCCGAGCACTGAGCACCCAGCACCCCGAGCACTGAGCACCCAGCACCCTGAGTAACGAGCACCCAGCACCCCGAGTACTGAGCACCTAGCACCGTGAGTACTGAGCACCCAGCACCCTGAGTACTGAGCACCCAGCACCCTGAGCACTGAGCACAAAGCACGCTGAGAACTGAGCACTGAGCACCCTGAGTACTGAGCACCAAGAACCCTGAGCACTGAGCACCCAGCATG